>NC_084756.1:28173548-28188548 GCF_033978785.1 Entelurus aequoreus | reverse complement strand
CAGATGTAGCGACGAACTGTAGTTACCGTATTTTTCGGATTATAAATCGCAGTTTTTTTCATAGTTTGGCCCGGGGTTGCGATTTATACTCTGGAGCGACTTATGGCAATGCCCCCCTCTACCTCAAAGAACTACTCACCCCCAAATCCTCCACACGACACCTCCGCTCCGGACATGCTAACCTCCTCCAACCTCCGAGGACAAAGCTACGAACAATGGGAGACTGGGCATTCTGCTCCGCCGCTCCCAGTCTGTGGAATGTTCTCCCTGACCACCTGAGGGCACCACAGACTGTGGATGCTTTTAAAAAAGGCTTAAAAACCCTTATTTTTTAAAAAAAGCCTTTTTTTTTTTAGATATATGCATACTAGTTTTAGCTATTTGGCTCTTCTAGTTTTTATTTTTATTTATTTTTTATTATCTTTCTATTTTTATTTATTTATTTATTTTTTAATACACTGTAGCACTTTGAGGTTGTTTACTCAATGTAAAGTGCTTTTTACAAATAAAATATATTATTATTATTATTATTAAATGTGAAATTATTAACACATTACCGTAAAATATCAAATAATATTATTTATCTCATTCACGTAAGAGACTAGGGCGTATATCAGCACGTTCTCAGTTGGTTATTTATGCCTCATATAACGTACACTTATTCAGCCTGTTGTTCACTATTCTTTAGACATTTTAAATTGCCTTTCAAATGTCTATTCTTGCTGTTGGCTTTTATCAAATAAATTTCCCCCAAAAAATGCAACTTATACTCCAGTGCGACTTATATATGTTTTTTTCCTTCTTTATTATGCATTTTCGGCCGGAGCGACTTATACTCCGTAGCGAATATCCGAAAAATACGGTACTGACAGTAGTTTTCTGAAGTGCTCCTGAGCCCATGTGGTGATATCCTTCACACACTGATGTTGCTTTTTGATGCAGTACCGCCTGAGGGATTGAAGGTCTAGGGCAGCAACAACTAATCGATAAAATCGATTATAAAAATAGTTGGCGATTAATTTAGTCATCGATTCGTTGGATCTATGCTATGCGCATGCGCAGAGGCAATTTGTATTTTTTATTTTTTTTTTTTTAATTTTTTATAAACCTTTATTTGTAAACTGCAACATGTACAAACAGCTGAGAAACAATAATCAAAATAAGTATGGTGGCAGTATGCTGTTTTTTTTCCAATAAAATACTGGAAAAGATAGAAATTTAGTTTTTCTCTTTTATCCGATTATTAATCGATCAATCGAAGTAATAATCGACAGATTAATCGATTATCAAATTAATCGTTAGTTGCAGCCCTATAAAGGTCACTGGCATTCAATGTTACGTGCAGTGATTTCTCCAGATTCTCTGAACCTTTTGATGATATTACGGACCGTAGATGGCGACATCCCTAAATTCCTTGCAATAGCTCGTTAGAAAAAAATGTTGTTCTTAAACTGTTTGACAATTTGCTCAGGCATTTGTTGACAAAGTGGCGACCCTCGCCCCATCCTTGATTTCATGGAATCTACTTTTATACCCAATCATGGCACCCACCTGTTCCCAATTAGCCTGTTCACCTGTGGGATGTTCCAAATAAGGGGTTTTCCTCAACTTTCTCAGTCTTTTTTGCCACTTGTGCCAGCTTTTTTGAAACACGTTGCGGGAATCAAATTCCAAATGAGCTAATATCTGCAAAAAAATAACGTTTTCCAGTCCGAACGTTAAGTATCTTGTCTTTGCAGTCTATTCAATTGAATATAGGTTGAAAATGATTTGCAAATCATTGTATTCTGTTTTTATTTACCATTTACACAACGTGCACACTTCACTGGTTTTGGGGTTTGTAGATCAGGCCTTTTCAGAGGCGTTTACAAGGTGTTGGCAGCCATTAGTTTGCAGGTGTACCTAAAGATGAGGAAACAGGTCAGATTGGTTCCTAATCGAGTCTTTTAGAGACATCTTTATCTGCACCTGTGGCGTTTTCATTCCACGAGGAGTCCCACAGAGATCAACTCTGGATCCACCAATGTTTAAATTCTGCATGACTCCTGTTCTTCAGACAAAAATCAAAACAAAGGAGCGCAAATCTACGATTTGTCCCAAGCAGCTGAACTAGGTGGAGGTTTTCAGCTTTTAAAAAAAAAACACAAAAAAAACATCCTTGTAACACGACGCTCTTATCACGTTACATAGTTCCACTCAAATCATTGATTTCCACGAGTCGCAGAGGTTAAAAGGTCAAAGCCGGGTCGCCCTACCACATTTCATTTGAGAGTGCGGATCAATATGACCACACAACAGAGCAGATGGTAAACCGGGGGACAGCGATTACATTTTATTGGTTTTTACTCACCATAATTAGGACGTCGTTTATTTCATTAAAACTTATTGATTAGAAATGCTAGGAATGAGTATAAGTGAGCGTAAAGAACAAAAATAAGCTAATAATACAGTTTAATTTGGTCATTTATTATAAACAAAATATTCATACTATTTCTATGTATCTTTATACAATGTATACATGTATAATATATATATATATATATATATATATATATATATATATATGTGTGTAGGGAAAAAAATCACAAGACTATTTCATCTCTACAGGCCTGTTTCATGAGGGGTTTCCTCAATCTCCATACTATATCTATGTATCTTTATACAATGTATACATGTATAATTTATATATATATATATATATATATATATATATATATATATATATATATATATATATATATATATATATATATATATATATATATATATATATATATATATATATATATATATATATATATATATATATATATATATATATATATATACACATATATATATATATACTCCTTTTCGGACATATGTGAAGTATTGGAAGTATTGGAATTATATGCATGCTCCAAATAAATTAAAACTATACCCAAACTATTTAATACATATATTTTATATATAGCAGTTCTTTTCACCAAGTACCACCTAAAAAACACTTGGCTCTCCAAGTGCCACCATAATGACAAACATTAAAATACAGTACCGTAATAGGCCTAAGTAGTCATTAAAACCAAGGCGGAGTTTTTATTTAACAAGTATATTTGATATTTTTGCCAACTGTAACATTAAAGACAGTTTGAACAGTAACATTGTGTTTGGATATAGGAAAAAAACAAAACTTTACTTTAATCAAGGGATTTTTTTGGGGGCGATTTTTTTGAGGATCACTGATATAGAGAAAACATATAAGTACAATTCTCCGCGAAGGGGAAAATATGCTTTTGTTGAATATTTTTAGAGTTGCCTGTGGATATAAAATGAATAAATGAAAATTTAAAAAAAAACATTGCACTTGTTGGTCAGAAATAAAGCAAAATTCCAGGTTGGGAGGGTTTTAGACTTAGACATAGACATTAGACAAACTTTATTGAGCCACAAGGGAAATTCTTCCACACAGTAGCTCAGTTTCAAAAGATGGAAAGGGTAAGGATGGAAAGGATAATGCAGGTATAAAGTAGACTAAACATGTACCATAATAGCAATATAAAATATAACATATGTAATATTTACATATACAGTATATAATATATACTGATATATATGATATTATATTTTTATATATATAATTTTTGCAGTTATTTTTTCTGTTCCAATGTATTTATTAATTCATTATTAAATCACCACATTGCAGGTTTTTTTCTACTGAATTGACTGATTGATTGAAACTTGTATTAGTAGATTGCACAGTACAGTACATATTCCGTACAATTGACCACTAAATGGTAACACCCGAATAACTCTCTTTGTGCTCGCTTCTATAACCGGCAGTTCATCCTCGGTATATTCAGCTTCAAAAAGATAAGATTGTGAATCCTCATCTGTCCAACAAATAGCCGTCTTCGTTGTCTTTCTACTGCATGCTAATAATCACATCTGATCACAGTATTCTAATAATCACATCTGATCACTGTATGCTAATAATCACATCTGATCACTGTATGCTAATAATCACATCTGATCACTGTATGTTAATAATCACATCTGATCACTGTATGCTAATAATCACATCTGATCACTGTATGATCACATCTGATCACAGTATGCTAATAATCACATCTGATCACAGTATGCTAATAGACACATATGTATGCTAATAATCACATCTGATCACAGTATGCTAATAATCACCTCTGATCACAGTATGCTAATAATCACATGTGATCACTGTATGCTAATAATCACATCTGATCACAGTATGCAAATAATCACATGTGATCACTGTATGCTAATAATCACATGTGATCACTGTATGCTAATAATCACATCTGATCACAGTATGCTAATAACCACATCTGATCACAGTATGCTAATAGACACATATGTATGCTAATAATCACATCTGATCACAGTATGCTAATAATCACCTCTGATCACAGTATGCTAATAATCACATGTGATCACTGTATGCTAATAATCACATCTGATCACAGTATGCAAATAATCACATGTGATCACTGTATGCTAATAATCACATGTGATCACTGTATGCTAATAATCACATCTGATCACAGTATGCTAATAACCACATCTGATCACAGTATGCTAATAATCACATCTGATCACTGTATGCTAATAATCCCCTCTAATCACTGTATGCTAATAATCCCCTCTAATCACTGTATGCTAATAATCACATCTGATCACAGTATTCTAATAATCACATCTGATCACTGTATGCTAATAATCACATCTGATCACAGTATGCTAATAATCACATCTGATCACTGTATGATAATAATCACATCTGATCACAGTATGCTAATAATCACCTCTGATCACAGTATGCTAATAATCACATCTGATCACAGTATGCTAATAATCACATGTGATCACTGTATGCTAATAATCACATCTGATCACAGTATGCTAATAATCACATCTGATCACAGTATGCTAATACTCACATCTGATCACAGTATGCTAATAATCACATCTGATCACAGTATGCTAATAATCACATCTGATCACAGTATGCTAATAATCACATCTGATCACTGTATGATAATAATCACATCTGATCACTGTATGCTAATAATCACATCTGATCACAGTATGCTAATAATCACATCTGATCACAGTATGCTAATAATCACATCTGATCACTGTATGATAATAATCACATCTGATCACTGTATGCTAATAATCACATCTGATCACAGTATGCTAATAATCACATCTGATCACTGTATGATAATAATCACATCTGATCACTGTATGCTAATAATCACATCTGATCACAGTATGCTAATAATCACATCTGATCACTGTATGATAATAATCACATCTGATCACAGTATGCTAATAATCACATCTGATCACAGTATGCTAATAATCACATCTGATCACTGTATGACAATAATCACATCTGATCACAGTATGCTAATAATCACATCTGATCACTGTATGATAATAATCACATCTGATCACAGTATGCTAATAGACACATATGTATGCTAATAATCACATCTGATCACTGTATGCTAATAATCACATCTGATCACTGTATGCTAATAATCACATCTGATCACAGTATGCTAATAATCACATCTGATCACTGTATGATAATAATCACATCTGATCACTGTATGCTAATAATCACATCTGATCACAGTATGCTAATAATCACATCTGATCACAGTATGCTAATAATCACATCTGATCACTGTATGATAATAATCACATCTGATCACAGTATGCTAATAATCACATCTGATCACTGTATGCTAATAATCCCCTCTAATCACTGTATGCTAATAATCCCCTCTAATCACTGTATGCTAATAATCACATCTGATCACAGTATTCTAATAATCACATCTGATCACTGTATGCTAATAATCACATCTGATCACAGTATGCTAATAATCACATCTGATCACTGTATGCTAATAATCACATCTGATCACTGTATGCTAATAATCACATCTGATCACTGTATGCTAATAATCACATCTGATCACAGTATGCTAATAATCACATCTGATCACAGTATGCTAATAATCACATCTGATCACAGTATGCTAATAATCGCATCTGATCACTGTATGCTAATAATCACATCTGATCACAGTATGCTAATAGACACATATGTATGCTAATAATCACATCTGATCACAGTATACTAATAATCACGTGATCACAAAATATTTACAAAATATTTAAATATTTATGAATGAAAAGCATGAATTTCATCATCAAATGGACTTTGCATTAGTGCAATTTAAACATTGAGCTTTGAATTTCAAAATAAAGCGCTTAGCGGCCACACTGTGAACTTCTGCAGCCTTTCAGTCATGAAGCTGGACATTATGCAGAAATGACCTCATGCACTCCCGAGCTGAGCAAACTCCTGCTTGACTCGTCCTAATGAGACACGCAGTCTAGTTCTTCCCCAGCTCCGGGGTAGACCTAGGTCAGAACTGTATATTCTGGAGGGTTTCAACAACATGTGCGTTCATGCAATGTTTGTCATTAAAAAGTCGGCCCGCTGGCGGCGCTTTAAAGCGGGGAATCCCCTTCCTCTGATTGCCCACGTTGGCCACAACAGCGGCGCGGAGAGTCTGGTTTCACCGCAATACTTCATTGTGCATCACCACATTGAGAAGTCATCCTGTTGTGAAAGTGTGTGTGTTTGTGTGTGTGTGTGTGTTTGTGTGTGTGTGTGTGTTTGTGTGTGTGTGTGTGTGTGTGTGTGTGTGTGTGTGTGTGTGTGTGTGTGTTTGTGTGTGTGTGTGTGTGTGTGTGATAACGCCAACCCTGCGGGGAGGATTTTAAACACGTCTTCGCTTCGTCGCCAAGCATTAATTGGCAGCACGGATGAACTTTTGACTTCTTGGCATTTCCTGTTACACACCTCAGAAGCACTTTTGGTCGTCAAGTGAAGCATGGATCAGTTTCACCTCACACTAAGCCTGCCTTCACACTTGGAGTCTGGACTAGGAATCTGAAAAAGCGATCCAAAAAATACTGTTTAAGAAAAACAAACAAACAAACAAACAGTACATACTTACACACTCAAAGTTTGGACATCCACTGTACGAACATACATATACACATACTGTACATATACTGTACAAACATACATATACACATACTGTACATATACTGTACCAATATACATATACACATACTGTACATATACTGTACAAACATACATATACACATACTGTACATATAATGTACAAACATACATATACACATACTGTACATATAATGTACAAACATACATATACACATACTGTACATATACTGTACAAACATACATATACACATACTGTACATATACTGTACAAACATACATATACACATACTGTACATTCACTGTACGAACATACATATACACATACTGTACATATACTGTACGAACATACATATACACATACTGTACATATACTGTACAAACATACATATACACATACTGTACATATACTGTACAAACATACATATACACATACTGTACATTCACTGTACGAACATACATATACACATACTGTACATATACTGTACAAACATACATATACACATACTGTACATTCACTGTACGAACATACATATACACATACTGTACATATACTGTACAAACATACATATACACATACTGTACATTCACTGTACAAACACACATGTACACATACTGTACATATACTATACAAACATACATATACACATACTGTACATATACTGTACAAACATACTGTACATATACTGTACAAACATACATATACACATACTGTACACATACTGTACAAACATACATATACACATACTGTACATATACTGTACAAACATACATATGCACATACTGTACATATACTGTACCAACATACATATACACATACTGTACAAACATACATATACACATACTGTACATATACTGTACAAACATGCATATACACATACTGTACATTCACTGTACGAACACACATACACATACTGTAGATATACATTCACTGTACAAACATACATATACACATACATGTACATATACATTCACTGTACAAACATACATATACACATACATGTACATATACATTCACTGTACAAACATACATATACACATACATGTACATATACATTCACTGTACAAACACACATATACACATACATATACACATACATGTACACATACATTCACTGTACAAACATACATATACACATACATGTACATATACATTCACTGTACAAACATACATATACACATACATGTACATATACATTCACTGTACAAACATACATATACACATACATGTACATATACATTCACTGTACAAACATACATATACACATACATGTACATATACATTCACTGTACAAACATACATATACACATACATGTACATACACATTCACTGTACAAACATACATATACACATACATGTACATATACATTCACTGTACAAACATACATATACACATACATGTACATATACATTCACTGTACAAACATACATATACTGTACATATACATTCACTGTACAAACAAAGATATACACATACATGTACATATACATTCACTGTACAAACATACATACACACATACTATCACAGGCACTGATCAATGCCGTGCACGCACGTGATTGATTGATGGCAATTTTCAATCTTTAAAAATTACTTTTGAAAAATGTAATCTTGTTGTTAATTTTGTGGCGAGTTTGGTCCGTTGTACATCATTTAAAAATGTCACAAATCATATACTTTATAATCAACGAAGCCTAACCAAGATTTCATCGTGCCCCATAATGAACTTATGACTCAATCATCTTGACTTTGAACACACAAATTCCACTTTGAAACATTTAATGGGAAAATATTGCATATTTTGTGTGTTTGCCATATTAAAAAAAAACATTTTCTTTGACAAAAACGGCATAAAAAAAACACATTAAAAAAAAGACATATAAGGTGCATTCCTTTGGTGCACTTTCCCACTAGTATTTTTCTCATGAGACTAGAGTTGTACGGTATACCGGTATTAGTATAGTACCGCGATACTAATGAATCATATTCGGTACTATACCGCCTTTAAAGGGTACCGGTCCCCCACCCCCTTGTCGTCATCACATCGTGTCATTGCTGGTTTACGAGCAGAGGAGCATGTTCGGCAGCGCACAATCACAGAGTACTTACAAGCAGACACAGTGCGTAGACAGAAAAGGGAGAACGGACGCATTTTGACTTAAAAACTGACGATAAAGGTGAAGTGATAACACTGAAACGCCCTCAGGAAGAGGTGCTTTAAGACATGGCTAGCTAGCTAGCGGCTAACGCCCATCAACCGTCGGCAGTGTTTTAGCGACTTCTAAATCACTAATCCTCGCCTCCATGGCGACAAATAAAGTAAGTTTCTTACAAGTATCATCCCTGCAGGACGAGGAATAGCTAAACATGCTTCACTACACACCGTAGCTCACCGGCGTCACAATGTAAACAAACGCCATGGGTGGATCTACACCTGACATCCACTGTAATGATACCAAGTACAGGAACGTATCTAGTCGATACTTCTTTCGTTTTTTTTTTATGTATATTATGTTTATAAACTCAGGAAATATGTCCCTGGACACATGAGGACTTAAATTATGACTATGGTATGATCCTGTAACTACTTGGTATTGGCTCGATACCCAAATTTGTGGTATCATCCAAAACTAATGTAAAGCATCCAAACGACTAATAAGTGATTATTACATTTTAACAGAAGTGTAGATAGAACATGTTCAAAGAGAAAGTAAGCAGATATTAACAGTAAATGAACAAGTAGATTAATAATTCATTTTCTGCCACTTGTCCTTAATAATGTTGACAAAATAATAGCATGGAAAATGACACAATATGTTACTGCATATGTCAGCAGCTAAATTAGGAGCCTTTGTTTGCTTACTTACTACTAAAAGACAAGTTGTCTTGTATGTTCACTATTTTATTTAAGGACAAACTTGCAATAATAAACATATGTTTAATGTACTCTAGGATTTTTTTGTTAAAATAAAGCCAATAATGAACATTTTTTGTATCGAAAAGTATTGAAATACATTTTGTTTCCAGTACCAAAATATTGGTATCGGGACAACCCTACAATCGGCTTAAACCACCCGCCTGGATCGGAATAAAATTTAGTTCCAAACGTGTGTGATCGGGTCCAAATACTCATACATTTTTATTCCGCTTTTGCTTTTAATCCGATTAAATGTGTCCATGTGCACATAGCTAGTGACATTAGCGCCAGACTTCTTCTGTTTGTTTGATATTGTCATTACTGCCACAAGTGGTGGAAACGTGTATTACAACCGAGTACGGACCACAGCTGAAAAAACAAATATATTATTGTGGAAGACTCTCTCCTCCGGGTTCCTCTGACCACCAATCACTGACATGACAGCGGCGCTCATGGTTCTGAACAATGATTTATTTTGAGATAAGAGTCTCTTTTTATCCATTGAGCAGACAAATGGTTTTCCTTCCAGTGTGTCGTCTGTCTCGCTTTCGCTCGCACTCCACCACCAACCAATTCTCCTTCCCGGCTGCTGCTTTTTAACAGAGCGACACACCCCGCTTCGCTGCAGGTCTGCAGGCCACACCCTCCACAATTATATTCTATATTATATTATTATTATTATATTATATATATATATTCTATTCTATGAGGTGGATAAGAAACACTGGTATATAGTATATGCCATCAACCTTCCAGGGACCATCTCTCTGTAATGCCTGGTTCACACCGCGCTTTAAAGCGGCGAGCAAAGCGCCGTCATTTTTGTCAATTTTTCCATGAATATCCCGATCTCTGAAGTAATGTTATGCTTTGATACGCTCTGATACGCTCTGATACGAATTAGTTGCCGCTTTGTTACCGTTCCTCACGCTTTGATCCCGCTTTGATACGCTTTAAATCACGCTTTGATACGTTTTATTACGCTTTATTGAACTTTATTACGCTTTGATGCGATCCTGACGCTTTAAATCAGGCTCTGACACGATTATCAAGCTCTGTTGTGCATTGTTACAACAAAAATAAGAAAAAAATGTGAAAAACTCAATATACTGTTTTCCACACATTTTTTATATTCATTTATTTTTTCAATTTCTCTTTTTTTTCGTTATATTATGTTTTATATCTTCATTTCTTTTATTTTTGTCATCTTAATAAATATCTATCTTTTTTTAATTTCTTATGCTAGTTGAAAATAATAAAAGGCAATTATCCACACATTTTTTTAATTTATTTATTTTTCAATTTCTCTTTTTTTTCCCGTTATATTATGTTTTATATCTTCATTTCTTTTACTTTTGTCATCTTAATAAATATCTATCTTTCATTTCTTATGCTAGCTGAAAATAATAAAAGGCAATTATCCACACATTTTTTATATTCATTTATTTTTTCAATTTCTCTTTTTTTCCCGTTATATTATGTTTTATATCTTCATTTCTTTTATTTTTGTCATCTTAATAAATATCTATCTTTTTTATTTCTTATGCTAGTTGAAAATAATAAAAGGCAATTATCCACACATTTTTTATATTCATTTATTTTTTCAATTTCTCTTTTTTTTCCGTTATATTATGTTTTATATCTTCATTTCTTTTACTTTTGTCATCTTAATAAATATCTATCTTTCATTTCTTATGCTAGCTGAAAATAATAAAAGGCAATTATCCACACATTTTTTATATTCATTTATTTTTTCAATTTCTCTTTTTTTCCCGTTATATTATGTTTTATATCTTCATTTCTTTTATTTTTGTCATCTTAATAAATATCTATCTTTTTTATTTCTTATGCTAGTTGAAAATAATAAAAGGCAATTATCCACACATTTTTTATATTCATTTATTTTTTCAATTTCTCTTTTTTTTCCGTTATATTATGTTTTATATCTTCATCTCTTTTATTTTTGTCATCTTAATAAATATCTATCTTTCATTTCTTATGCTAGTTGAAAATAATAAAAGGCAATTATCCACACATTTTTTATATTCATTTATTTTTTCAATTTCTCTTTTTTTTCCGTTATATTATGTTTTATATCTTCATTTCTTTTATTTTTGTCATCTTAATAAATATCAATCTTTCATTTCTTATGCTAGTTGAAAATAATAAAAGGCAATTATCCACACATTTTTTATATTCATTTGTTTTTTCAATTTCTCTTTTTTTTCCGTTAGATTATGTTTTATATCTTCATTTCTTTTATTTTTTTCATCTTAATAAATATCTATCTTTCATTTCTTATGCTAGTTGAAAATAATAAAAGGCAATTATCCACACATTTTTTATATTCATTTATTTTTTCAATTTCTCTTTTTTTTCCGTTATATTATGTTTTATATCTTCATTTCTTTTACTTTTGTCATCTTAATAAATATCTATCTTTCATTTCTTATGCTAGTTGAAAATAATAAAAGGCAATTATCCACACATTTTTTATATTCATTTATTTTTTCAATTTCTCTTTTTTTTCCGTTACATTATGTTTTATATCTTCATTTCTTTTATTTTTGTCATCTTAATAAATATCTATCTTTCATTTCTTATGCTAGTTGAAGATAATAAAAGGCAATTACCCACACATTTTTTATATTCATTTATTTTTTCAATTTCTCTTTTTTTCCCGTTATATTATGTTTTATATCTTCATTTCTTTTATTTTTGTCATCTTAATAAATATCTATCTTTCATTTCTTATGCTAGTTGAAAATAATAAAAGGCAATTATCCACACATTTTTTATATTCATTTATTTTTTCAATGTATCTTTTTTTTCGTTATATTATGTTTTATATCTTCATTTCTTTTATTTTTGTCATCCTAATAAATATCTATCTTTCATTTCTTATGCTAGTTGAAAATAATTAAAGGCATTTCTTTTATAAAACGTAACATATTCTCTTTATTATTAACATTTTCATACAGAAAAATGATAGACAGTAATGTCAAACTGCAACATCCAACAGCAAACTCTAACAGAAGTACAGAAACAATGATCATCGTATAAAAAAGGCAATGATGCAAAAGAGAATGGGTTTGTAATCCTGTGTTGGTTTTACATAAAAGTTTCAATGTCACTAGTCAATATCACAGTCACTTCCTATTTGTAGGGGTCCGCGCTTTGAACCAAGATCTGTTAAGCTTTCCTACGCTTTTAGTCAAGTTTTGCTGAGCTTTGTCATGCTTTCATACGCTCTCGGCGCTTTATTCCATTCTTGACAGAGCGCAGAATTTTTTTAAACCGTTTAAATTTTTTTGGCGAACTTGCCGCATGTCCCGCTTCACTACAAGCTTTCCCACGATCCATTAGGACCCTCACGCTTTAATCAGGCGTTGTTACGCTATAACGCCACTTTGCATGCCGCTTTAAAGCGCCGTCAAAGCGCCGTTGGTGTGAACCTAGCATAAACAAACACGCCCCCAGTAATTCAGCGTTATGGTGAGTTGATTTATAATGCTCTTATTTTTGCTGTATCTATCTGCCACACCCGGAAGGTCGGTCCGTGGAAAACAATGCATACATTAAAACCGGTCCCAGGTGAATAAAAGGTTGGGTACTTTTGACCTAGACCACATGAAGTGTGTTCATCGTAGCCTACAATCCTCACAGGTCGCCTTTAATGCCTGGAAGAATCAATAGAAAGTAAGAAGTGGAGAGTCCACGTGATGCGAACACATTAAAGAGCCATTAAACTAATTGCAGACATTTTGACGGCAACAGTTTGGACAACTCCTTCTTGCCAGTGCCAACGAAAAGTCGAGGCCGGGTTGACTGAAAGGTCAGCATGTGAAAATATAATTAGGGCTAATTAATTCTTCTTAAAGGGGAAGTCCTCTGCCTGTTTTATTGTCAGTTGGCAGTCTGTGATGGATGACTGGTTAAATGGTTACGTGCTAAATGACTAATCCTGCATGTCAGCGTTAATACAAATCAGCCAGTGGGTTTGCAGGTGGAACGTCTTATTTGATTTATAGTTTTCATACAGCAAATTGTGCAAACTTTTGAATGCACCATTGGAAAAGTATTTTTTAAAGAGCTCTACTATGCAAAAATGATGTTCTAACAGTAATATGTGTCCCTATACTGAAATATCGATACCTCCAATACCAGCCAGATCTTTATGCTCTGATGTCTATTTTCAAATGAAAATATCGATACGTTTGATGCTTTAGTTCAGGGGTGTCCAACGTGCGGCCCGCAGCTCCCACGATAGTTGGAACACACTCTCCGGTTCTCCTACTTAACGAGAGAAACCACCACCCCGGTCTGCCAATCCAGAGTTACCGCCCCTGATGTCCAAGCAATGTTGCAGAGTCTTTTCAAGCAAGACAGACCCACAGCATCCAGAGTGTTAAGGACCTCGGGGAAGATCTCATCCACCTCCGGGGCATTGCCACGGTGGAGAATTATGGGTCTTTGAAGTTTTTATAGTTAATGTTTTTCACTGGTTTTTAAAATATTTAAATTAAGGAAACAAACACTAGAATCAATTACGATAAAATGTAGATCAGAATAATTGAATTTACAAAAATATTTACCCTATTGGTAGTAATTATTCTGAAATATTGGCTATATAATAATTTTTGGGGGGTTTCCATTGTAAACATCCCATAGGGCGGTGCCATATTTCCATGCTTTGGCAGTGACATCACTAGTTTGAATTTTTAAAAAATACACAAATAATACATAGGAATAAAATGCATTAATGGATATAAAAAGTATAAGAAAAAAACTACACTACAAATAATGATAAAAATACATAATAATAATATATAATATATACATTAATAATAATAATATATAATGAAAATGTGAGTATAAAAATGTACTACCATACCTGGTATATATATATATATATATATATATATATATATATATATATATATATATATATATATATATATATATATATATATATATATATATATATATATATATATATATATATATATATATAT
>NC_084756.1:28147308-28167308 GCF_033978785.1 Entelurus aequoreus | reverse complement strand
TTTTTAGAACAGGCCAGCGGGCTACTCATCTGGTCCTTACGGGCTACCTGGTGCCCGCGGGCACCGCGGTGGTGACCCCTGCTCTAACCACTGAAAGCGCCCCATTGATTTTAAATGACCTTCAACACAATATGGTTTAAAAGCCAACTTAGAAACGCCAAACTGAATTTGCAGGTTCTTCACTTAAATGGTATTTCCTGTAGAAGCCAGAATCCTAATGATTTTAATGCAACCCTGGTTGTGTGCTTAAATGTGATCTCAGCATCTTTGGTAAAACACACGGTGACGATCTTTGTGGTGTTCCGGGCTAAAACCACACAGTAAATCTTAGAGAAGGGGTCTTCAAAAATGTCCAGGCCAAGGACCCCCCCCCCACCCCCCAAAGTGCAGGGACCCCCTACCTATTTGTATACATTCAGTTTTAAATTGTCCTTAAGATGCAATTGTCAGCAACCCGCAAGCGGCTCTTTAGTGCCACCCTCGTGGCTCCCTGGAGCATTTTTAAAAAAGGATTGAAAATGTAAAAATATGGGGGGGAAAAAATATTTTGTTTTAGTATGTTTTTTGTTAGAGGACAAACATGACACAAACCTTCCCAATTGTTAGAACTACCACTGTTTAATATGTTTGTGTGTATGCTCCACTGATGAGACTATTTGGCGAACATCGTTTTGCCCTACTAATTTCGGCGGTTCTTGAACTCACCATAGTGTGGACCGTGACGCAACAGTTTGTTTACATGTCAATTCTTCCACTCCTCCTCTGTCTCATTTTGTCCACCAAAAGTTTTATGCTGTGCATGAAGGCACAAAGGTGCGCTGTGTTGATGTTGTTGACTTGTGTGGAGTGCTAATCAGGCATACTTGGTCAGTGCATGACTGCAAGCTAATCCATGCTAACATGCTAGGCTAGCTGTATGTACACATTGCATCATTATGCCTCATTTGTAGGTATATTTGAGCTCATTTAATATCCTTTACTTTTATCCTATTCGTATATAATTGAGTTTTGCATGTGTCATGACAAATTTCAGATAGTTGTTTGTGCGCCATGTTGTTCCAGACCACAGCAAACATTACCTAGCTTGCCAAAGATTGTAATAAATCTATTAGAAGAAGACAGCCTGCCGTTTCCTTTAACTTGGACACACACATCTATACCTTTGGCCATTAAAAGTCAGTCATTTTCAGAAGTTTTCTCACCTTCTGAGTAGCCTCTGATTTACTAATGGGTTTTTAATGTTGTAAAAATGTGTAGACTAAATCATACATTTCAACATTTCTGTCAACAAACATTTGTGTCAGGCTGCGACACAGTCATTTTGATAGTAGGCTATTATAGCTAGTATAGACTTATATCATGTGTGGCCTCCATTATAAGACTTATATAAGACTTTTAAAGTCATTTTGATAGTAGGCTTGTATAGCTAGTATAGGCACTTACATCATTATAACACATATATAAGACTTTTAAAGTAATTTTGATAGTAGGCTATTATAGCTAATATAGACACTTACATCATGTGTTGTCTTCATTATAAGACTTATATACGACTTTTAATTTTTTGCGGCTCCAGACAGATTAGTTTTTAGTATTTTTGGTCCAATATGGCTCTTTCAACGTTTTGGGTTGCCGACCCCTGTGCTATGCTAAGATGTTCAAATAATACAGTGCAGTGCTGTTAATCGCCAGTTGGGAACTGGCGCGCTAATTGCTAGCTGGCAACCGGAGCACTAATAGCTAGCTGCAAACTAGCACGCTAACCGCTAGCTCGCAGCTAGTGCCACTAATTACTAGCTGGCAACGAGAATGCTAATTGCTGGCTATTTTAAATGCTCACATTATTTGATTTCAAACGTGCAACTGCCATTTCTAAACTACAATAGAGTGTGTTGTCTTAATTGAATTCATTTAAATTTGTGGATAAGTTGCGGATGGAAAATGAAGAGCAAAGGTTTTTAACGAGTCTAACGACACCCCTGTAGTACCTCTGCAGTCCCCCAAGGGCGGTGGTTCTTAATTTGTTTTACTAAGTACTTTGAGTCATGATTTTTGGCAAGTATTCAACATGACTCCTGCCTATTGATTTTGAGTGGTGTCCATCTCTGCATGTCCCAGTTTTTTTTTGGTTTTGACCACTGATGCGTTTAGTGCAGTGTTTTTCAACCTTTTTTTAGCCAAGGCACATTTTTTGTGTTGAAAAAATGCGGAGGCACACCACCAGCAGAAATCCTTAAAAACGAAACTCAGTTGACGGTAAAAAGTCCTTGTCGCAATTGTTGGATATGACTTTAAAGCATAACCAAGCATGCATCACTATAGCTCTTGTCTCAAAGTAGGTGTACTGTCACCACCTGTCACATCACACCCTGACTTATTTGGAGTTTTTTGGCTGTTTTCCTGTGTGTAGTGTTTTAGTTCTTATCTTGCGCTCCTATTTTGGTGGCTTTTTGTCTTTTTTTGGTATTTTCCTGTAGCGGTTTCATGTCTTCATTTGAGCGATATTTCCCGCATCTACTTTGGTTTAGCAATCAAGGATATTTCAGTTGTTTTTATCCTTCTTTGTGGGGACAATGTTGATTGTCACGCCATCTTTGCTCCACAGTAAGTCTTTGCTGTCGTCCAGCATTCTATTTTTGTTTACTTTGTAGCCATTTCAATTTTAGTTTCGTTCTGCGTAGCCTTCCCTAAGCTTCAATGCCTTTTCTTAGGGGCACTCACCTTTTGTTTATTTTTGGTTTAAGCATTAAACACCTTTTTACCTGCACACTGCCTCCCGCTGTTTCCGACATCTACAAAGCAATTAGCTACCTGCTGCCACCTACTGATATGAACGAGTATTACACGGTTACTCTGCCAAGCTCTAGACAGCACCGACACTCAACAACAACACATCATTTGCAGACTATAATTACTGGTTTGCAAAAAATATTTTTTACCCCAAATACACAACGGCGATACTCATACTTGCCAACCCTCCCGTTTTTAGCGGGAGAATCCCGGTATTCAGCGCCTCTCCCGACAACCTCCCGGCAGAGATTGTCTCCTGACAAACTCCCGGTATTCAGCCGGAACTGGAGGCCACGCCCCCTCCAGCTCAATGCGGACCTGAGACTGAGTGGGGACAGCCTGTTCTCACGTCCGCTTTCCCACAATATAAACAGCTTGCCTGCCCAATGAACGGAGAAGTTAAACAGGACAATACTGCCATCTAATGGATAGCCAACGGAACACTGAAATTCAAGTATTTTTTTTTTTCTCTATGTAAATAAAATAAATATATATATATATATAGCTAGAATTCACTGAAAGTCAAGTATTTCATACATATATATATATATATATATATATATATATATATATATATATATATATATATATATATATATATATATATATATATATATATATATATATATATATATATATATATATATATATATATATATATATATATGAAATACTCGAGTTGGTGAATTCTAGCTGTAAATAACCACGCCCCCAACCACGTAAATAAATGTAAATAAAATAAATATATATATATATATATATATATATATAGCTAGAATTCACTGAAAGTCAAGTATTTCATATATATATATATATATATATATATATATATATATATATATATATATATATATATGAAATACTCGAGTTGGTGAATTCTAGCTGTAAATAACCACGCCCCCAAACACGTAAATAAATGTAAATAAAATAAATATATATATATATAGCTAGAATTCACTGAAAGTCAAGTATTTCATACATACATATATATATATATATATATATAATATATATATATATATATATATATATATATATATATATATATATATATATATATATATATATATATATATATATGAAATATATATGAAATACTCGAGTTGGTGAATTCTAGCTGTAAATAACCACGCCCCCAACCAACCCGCCCACCCCCACCACCCCACCCCCAACCAAGCCCCCCCCTACCCCCCACCTCCCGATATTGGAGGTCTCAAGGTTGGCAAGTATGGCGATACTACACGTTGTTGTCGGGCAGGTAATAAAAGTTTGGCCTTTTTAGAAAAGAGAACATTTGATAGGGTGGTACAAACCGGGGCCAGACCACGGCGACTGGCACAAATCTGCAACGGATGAATCACCGTGTCTGTGGTCCAAAGTACTGTTGAACATTAGTACCTCATTACAACCTCCCTATCTCACACTAGGGGAGCCCGCCGCGCTGTACTGTAGCTTTAATATACCATAAAACGGAGAAACATTAGTAATATTACGCCGTATATCAAAGCGGGGCGGCAGGCTGGGGTTTCCACCCGAGTGTGTTCTCTGCGCGGAACATCTGTTGTAATTTCTCTCAAATTGAACTTTTACTACCTGGTCATTAAAGCAGTGGCGATGGCGAAACCAGATGGCTGCTCGCTGACCTTACAACCGCTTCTTCTCTTTTTACGGCGTTGGTGAAAATTGAACCAAAGGAAGCCGTGGAGCTTTATGAAATTAAAGCAATCGCGCCGCACATTCCTGAGACACGGGGGGTACAAAAAGGAGGAGAGAGTGGGTGTGGAGTCGGAGAAGTACTTGGCTGGTATACTCACGCTCTACAACCATTATGAAATATGGAACCTTTTTGATACCCGGAACGGTTCTGATGGGATGAACACTGCGGGCGATGAAAAGCGTCAAACTTTGACGGAATAAGAAGAAGAATATAAGTTAAAGTACCAATGATTGTCACACACACACCAGGTGTGGCGAAATTATTCTCTGCATTTGACCCATCACCCTTTTTTGGGACCACCCTAATTTTGATAGATTTCACCACCAGGGGTGCAAATGAGACATTCTCTATTAGCATACTTGCCAACCTTGAGACCTCCGATATCGGGAGGTGGGGGGGGGGGGTTGGGGGCGTGGTTGGGGGCGTAGTTATTTACAGCTAGAATTCACCAACTCGAGTATTTCATATATATTTCATATATATATATATATATATATATATATATATATATATATATATATATATATATATATATATATATATATATATATATATATATATATATATGTATGAAATACTTGACTTTCAGTGAATTCTAGCTATATATATATATATATATATATATATATATATATATATATATATATATATATATATATATATATATATATATATATATATATATATGAAATACTCGAGTTTACAGCTAGAATTCACCAAATCAAGTATTTCATATATATATATATATATAATATATGTATATATATATATGTATGAAGTGAATTCTAGCTATATATATATATATTTATTTTTTATTTTTTTATTTTATTATACATATAAATAAAAGATATACTTGAATTTCAGTGTTCTGCAGGCTATCCAGTAGATGACAGTATTGTCCTGTTTAGGGATGTCTGATAATGGCTTTTTGCCGATATCCGATATTCCGATATTGTCCAACTCTTTAATTACCGATACCGATATCAACCGATACCGATATATACAGTCGTGGAATTAACACATTATTATGCCTAATTTGGACAACCATGTATGGTGAAGATAAGGTCCTTTTAAAAAAAATAACAAAAATAAGATAAATAAATTAAAAACATTTTCTTGAATACAAAAGAAAGTAAAACAATATAAAAACAGTTACATAGAAACTAGTAATTAAAGAAAATGAGTAAAATTAACTGTTAAAGGTTAGTACTATTAGTGGACCAGCAGCACGCACAATCATGTGTGCTTACGGACTGTATTCCTTGCAGACTGTATTGATATATATTGATATATAATGTAGGAACCAGAATATTAATAACAGAAATAAACAACCCTTTTGTGTGAATGAGTGTGAATGGGGGAGGGAGTTTTTTTGGGTTGGTGCACTAATTGTAAGTGTATCTTGTGTTTTTTATGTTGATTTAATAAATTAAAAAAAATTAAATAAAAAAAAAAAAACCATACCGATACCGATAATAAAAAAACCGATACCGATAATTTCCAATATTACATTTTAAAGCATTATATTATCGGACATCTCTAGTCCTGTTTAAGAGTGTCACAACATTGCTGTTTACGGCAGACGAACTGCTTTACGGTAGACTAAACGTGACTGCTGTTGTTGTGTGTTGTTACCGCGCTGGGAGGACGTTAATGAAACTGCCTAACAATAACCCCACATAAGAAACCAAGAACTCTCTCTCCTTGTTGTGCACTCTACTCTCTAAAAGCCCTAGATGTTATGACGTCATTGGGCAGGCAAGCTGTTTATATTGTGGGAAAGCGGACGTGAGAACAGGCTGTCCCCACTCAGGTCCGCATTGAGCTGGAGGGGGCGTGGCCTCCAGCTGCGGCTGAATACCGGGAGTTTGTCGGGAGAAAATCTCTGCCGGGAGGTTGTCGGGAGAGGCGCTGAATACCGGGAGTCTCCCGGTAAAACCGGGAGGGTTGGCAAGTATGTCTATTAGATGCAATGGTTTTTCCGTATTGGGACCATGATTTATGTCCTAACTTGTTCACCGGTCCTCATACGGAAGGTACTTTTCCTTGTTGATGTCTCAAGAAGGATAGCAATACAATAACACACACACCCACACAAACACACATTCTGGTATTTGTTACTTCCTTGAGACCTCCGAAAAACGACAACATTAATAATATATACCTAGCATTTACAATATATACAGCCTATGGTCTACTGAAATGATTTTTTTTTATTTAAACGGGAATAGCAGATCCATTCTATGTGTCATACTTGATCATTTCGCGATATTGCCATATTTTTGCTGAAAGGATTTAGTAGAGAAAATCGACGATAAAGTTCGCAACTTTTGCTCGCTGATAAAAAAAAAGCCTTGCCTGTAGCGGAAGTAGCGTGACGTCACAGGAGCTAGTATTCCTCACAATTCCCCGTTGTTTACAATGGAGCGAGAGAGATTCGGACCGAGAAAGTGATGATTACCCCATTAATTTGAGCGAGGATGAAAGATTCGTAGATGAGGAACGTTACAGTGAAGGACTTGAGAGACAGTGATGGACGTATCTTTTTTCGCTCTGACCGTAACTTAGGTACAAGCTGGCTCATTGGATTCCACACTCTCCTTTTTTTATTGTAGATCACGGATTTGTATTTCAAACCACCTGGGATACTATATACTCTCGAAAATGAGAGTCGAGAACGCAAAATGGACATTCAGTGCCTTTTATCTCCACGACAATACATCGGCGAAATGCTTTAGCTACGAGCTAACGTGATAGCATCGTGCTTTAACTGCATATAGAAACAAAAAAATAAAGGATAGAAGGAAGGATAGATAGAAAATCAACAATACTATTAAACCGTGGACATGTAAATACACGGTTAATGCTTTCCAGGCTGGCGAAGGTTAACAATGCTGTGCTAACGACGCCATTGAAGCTAACTTAGCAACTTAGCAATGGGACCTCACAGAGCTATGCTAAAAACATTAGCTCTCCACCCACGCCAGCCAGCCCTCATCTACTCATCAACACCCGTGCTCACCTGCGTTCCAGCGATCGGCAGAAGGACGAAGGACTTCACCCGATGCGTTTGGCGGCCCGGAGACGTAGGAAGTCAAGGTGAGGTCGGCGGCTAGCGCGGCTAGCGCGGCTAGCGCTCCAACAAAGTCCTCCCGGTTGTGTTGCTGTAGTCCGCTGCTAATACACCGATCCCACCTACAACTGTCTTCTTTGCAGCCTTCATTGTTCATTAAACAAATTGCAAAAGATGTCCAGAATACTGTGGAATTATGAAATGAAAACAGAGCTTTTTGTATAGGATTCTACGGGTACCATAACTTCCGTTACTCTGACTTCGTCACGCGCATACGTCATCATACCGCGACGTTTCAGCCGGATATTTCCCGGGAAGTTTTAAAAGTCACTTTATAAGTTAACCCGGCCGTATTGGCATGTGTTGCAATGTTAAGATTTCATCATTGATATATAAACTATCAGACTGCGTGGTCGGTAGTAGTGGCTTTCAGTAGGCCTTTTACTGTGGCTCAATTTGCCTTTTTTTATTTTTATTTTAATGTATTATTATTTAATATATATTATTGTTTTAGTTGCTTAAGAGATATTCCTGGCTCTGAATTTGTTCATTGCTAGTTTTATGTTTTTGTCCATTATTTGTTGCCGTCATCATTAAACGAACAGGTTACTCATCAGTTACTCAGTACTTGAGTAGTTTTTTCCACAACATACTTTTTACTTTTACTCCAGTAAATATTTGGGTGACTACTCCTTACTTTTACTTGAGTAATAAATCTCTAAAGTAACAGTACTCTTACTTGAGTACAATTTCTGGCTACTCTACCCACCTCTGATAGTTGTACTAATTTTCATATGTAAATCGTATATTTGCGTATACAACGGTTCGTCAGTCGCTACCCCAAATGAAAGAAGGAGCCTGGAGGCCATCACCTGCTGTTGACATGGCGAACGTCTTCTGTGTCCCAAGGTTACCAAAACAGGTCGCGCACACTTCACAACATCTGCTGATCTGCAGAAAATAAATATGTCACATGTCACAGTTTCCCCTCAAAAGGTGAGCCCGGCACCGTGCAGGTGTCGGTGCGCTGTCTTGTTTGTGCGACGGTGCGCCATTGTCTCCCCGTGTACTCTGTAACACGAGCGCCGGCGTGTTGGAACTCACAAGGAAGCGGGAGGGCCTCGCTGACATCCCAGCACCATAAGGGCACCCCTGGAGGGGAGGGGGGGAGGATGCTGGGCCACGGTACCGGCTGGTCTTGGCATTGCTGACCTTCCAGAATAAAAGCACGTCCTCGGGGGGGTATTGCTTTCACGTCGTCTGTAAAATAAGAGGACAGGGAAGTAAACACGGGATGGAGAACGAAGGAAATCCTAGTGGAAATATTGCATGGTGCAAATTTTTTGCAAGATTTAGCACAAAAACTATCAGGACATGTTTTTGGCTTCACTCGAAAAATATTTGGTGATTGTGCTTGTTAGTTTCCAGCACAACTTGAAAAAAAAAGTACTTTAAAAATGTATTCAAAACTTTGTGGAAAGGGTGACATAAGCCAAGGACCAGGCCTGGCCCTAACCAATCTGGCGCCCTAGGCAAGATTTTAGGTGGCGCCCCCCCACATCGGCAGTGAAGTGTATACTCACAAGAAACCGAATAGCTTTGTCTTTGACCTTTTTTTTTACTTAAAGAAAGCAAATTAACATATTATATGAGAATGTTATGTTATGATTATCATTAACCGAATCACAGCAGTGCTCAAATTGAAAAACAGCATTCCCTCTCATGTGATATTGCTTGATTAACATTAATGATGTGCACCTTAACAACTAGGCTTACAACTATACTTAATATATAAAGGGGTGGAAAAGTGACTATTACCTGCAGGGCAAACATTAGCTAACCAGAAGGCAATAACAATGTAAACAGAAAACACCTGCTTAAAAGATCTAATACAAATGTCCCTGAGGAATGTAAGGTGGGAGTACTGTACTTACCTAACGTTACATTATTATTTTCCATAACAATTTAGCCCCCCTCCACAATATTAACCCGACGTTAAAACAGAACCAGCTATTTATTGATTAGGAATTGCCGAATCATGTAACATTAGCTTAATGCTAAAAAGCCAGGTTACTATCACATTCTGTAACAGACAAATAGTTTCATGTAGGCTAACGTTACATACCTGCTACCTCTGTCTTTTTCTCGTTTCTCCTCCTCTTCTTTTCTCTTCCCTGGGCACCTGACAGTTTTGGCCGTTTTGACATCTTGTGTTGATTTTTTGATGTGGTGACGTTCCAAAAAAAGTGATGATACGGGAAGGGAGGGGGGCGCACCGTGCGGGGGGCGTAATGTTGTAACAAATAATATTTCTATTAAATAGGCTTTACTTTGCATTTTAATTAACGTGGGATTATTTTTTGTATTTAGAAATAATAGTACCAACTTTATTTATTTATTTATTTTTTTCCTCCAACATTTGTGGCACTGGCGTGGCGCCCCCTGATGGACGGCGCCCTTAGCATTTGCCTATACGGCCTATGCCACGGGTCGGCCCTGCCAAGGACGACATGACACCACATTTTGGTCCAATGAGTGGCCCTGCGATAAGGTGGCGACTTGTCCAGCGTGTACCCGCCGCCTTCCGCCCAAAGCAGCTGAGACAGGCTTCAGCACCCTACCGAAAGGGACAAGCGGTAGAAAATGGATGGATGGAGTTTTAGAATTTTTCATTGAACTTTAAACCAAAATAAACACCGTATTTTGGGGACCAAAGGGCGCAGTGCCGATGAATGGTCTATTTCCTGTTACGGTTTGTAAAGGGGACACAGACAGCAGGGACGTCGTTTAACTCTATACTCTGCAAAAAGTCAGTGTTCAAAAATAAGAAAAAAATAACACAAAAATTAGGGGGATTTTATTTGAACTAAGCAAAATGATCTGCCAATAGAACAAGAAAAATAATAAAGAAAACGCATTGAATGAGGAGAAGGTGTGTCCAAACTTTTGGCCTGTACTGTGTATAAAGTCAGAAAATCATGACGTGAAACAAACTCACTGTGCGAATCAAAGATCCTCTATAGGACAGATGCACTCTGCTGTTTTTAGGAGTGGCCTACACTGATCGTGCAAATAGAAAACATGAAAGTATGTCACAATATTGACGTAAGGGGGGGGGGGGGGAGATGCTTTCCATATCTGGTGTATGAAATGACGACAACTACGGGAAGTACCGCGACCCAGACACGGTGAACCGGTCACTTTCGGGGCCTTTCTTCCAGCGGAATGTGCGCAGAGGAAATAAAAGCCGCCATTGTCTCGGCCTTCCTCTGATCGGCCATCTGTCCGTCAAGCCGGCAGCTGCCAGTTCCTCTGACACGACGTGTGTGTCATCTGCGTTCTTTCTTTTGAACAATGACCAAAGTCATGCATGTTTAAAGAAGTCTGTGTCACAAACGTGCTATTTATGTTGATTGTTACTCACGGGGCTGAGCAATACGACGAGACCTCTGCAAAGTGAGGCGAGAAAAATACAAACACGAGTGGGAGGCGAATGCACTGCAAAAAGTGAAATGTAAGTAAGATGAAATATCTCAAGTAAGGGTGATATTTGCTTATTTTCTGTCTGATAAGATAATTCTTCTCACTAAGCAGATTTTATGTTAGAGTGTTTTACTGAAGTGTTTTGGTCCTAAATGATGTCAGTAAGATATTACAGCTTGTTGCTGAGATTTGATGAGCTATATTGAGTAAAACATGCTTGAAACTAGAATGTCAACTGTTGCAAAGCTGTGTCATCAACACTCACAAGTATAAAACTACTTTTTTAAAGTCATCATTTCTTATTTCAAGCATGGAAAAAAAAAATCATGACTTTGACACAATTGTGTCTCATAATTAAAACTTTGCTATTTTATTTTCAATGAAACAATAGAAAATACGTACTCATATCGTACTACAGTTGTTATTAGTGAGAATGTACACTACCGTTCAAAAGTTTGGGGTCACCCAAACAATTTTGTGGAATAGCCTTCATTTCTAAGAACAAGAATAGACTGTCGAGTTTCAGATGAAAGTTCTCTTTTTCTGGCCATTTTGAGCGTTTAATTGACCCCACAAATGTGATGCTCCAGAAACTCAATCTGCTCAAAGGAAGGTCAGTTTTGTAGCTTCTGTAACGAGCTAAAGTGTTTTCAGATGTGTGAACATGATTGCACAAGGGTTTTCTAATCATCAATTAACCTTCTGAGCCAATGAGCAAACACATTGTACCATTAGAACACTGGAGTGATAGTTGCAGGAAATGGGCCTCTATACACCTATGTAGATATTGCACCAAAAAGCAGACATTTGCAGCTAGAATAGTCATTTACCACATTAGCAATGTATAGAGTGTATTTCTTTAAAGTTAAGACTAGTTTAAAGTTATCTTCATTGAAAAGTACAGTGCTTTTCCTTCAAAAATAAGGACATTTCAATGTGACCCCAAACTTTTGAACGGTAGTGGACTTATTTTAAGGTATTTTTGGGTTCATTGAGGTTAGCTAATTTTACTTGTGTTGGAAAGTCTTGACAAGCCAAAGTTTCTTATTCTATTGGCAGATAATTTTGCTTAGTTCAATTAAAATACCCCTCATTTTTGTACTTTTTAGGGTCCGCACAGGACCATTTCAAAAGGAATCTCAAAGGTAGTCATTTTGCAATGGGACGAAAGGACCCTATTGAATTTGTAATGTTTATTATTATTATTATTATTATTATTATTATTATTATACCGGCCACCTCTTCGAGCAGCAATTTGACCCACTTAACATGCTCCAAAACTCACCAAATTTGACACACAAATCAGGACCTGCGAAAATTGCAAGTTAATAAAAAAACCAAACCCCAAAAATCAAAATTGCGCTCTAGCGCCCCCTAGGAAAAAATAAAAACAAACTGCCTGTAACTCCCACTAGGAAGGTCGTAGAGACATGAAACAAAAACCTCTATGTAGGTCAGACTTAGACCTACATTTCATAATTTTACATCCTCGGGCAAAAACCAACAGGAAGTTGGCAATTTCCCCTTCAAGACAAAATTGTACTAAAAAAACTCGTTTTTGCCTCTTTGAGCTGTAATTTGACCCCCTTAAAATACTTCAAAACTCACCAAACTTCTCACACACATCGGGACTGGTAGAAATTGCGATCTCAAAAAATAACCGAACCCCGAAACTCAAAATTGTGCTCTAGAGCAATTTTTAAATAAAACAGAGAAAAAAATGCTTTTTAGAGGAAAACTCAGACAAAACTGCTTATAACTTCCGGTAGTGGACCAGCAGCACGCACAATCATGTGTGCTTACGGACTGTATCCCTTGCAGACTGTATTGATATATATTGATATATGATGTAGGAACCAGAATATTAATAACAGAAAGAAACAACCCTTTTGTGTGAATGAGTGTAAATGGGGGAGGGAGGTTTTTTGGGTTGGTGCACTAATTGTAAGTGTATCTTGTGTTTTTTATGTGGATTTATTTTTTTTAAAAAAAACAAAAACAAAAAAAAAAACAATACCGATAATAAAAAAAACGATACCGATAATTTCCGATATTACATTTTAACGCATATATCGGCCGATATTATCGGACATCTCTAAATAAAACCACAAAATATGTCCCGTGCTGTCATCACTTTAAATAATGCAAGCAAAGGGTGAAAAAAAAATTAGAGAAAAAAGTTTGATAAAATGTCATATTTCAGCAGGAGCTCGCTTCCGTGTCACATACAATAGCGCAATAAGGTACATGTGTTGACCGATAACAATGCCTTAGAAACTCATAATAGGGCTTATATGAAATGTTATGGCATAGCGTGTGTTTTTGCTAGGTAACATTTTTTTTTTTTACAAAAAACATTACAAAAACATAGAAAACTTTACATCAACGGATAGATCTTAAGTACGTAGATGTATAATATATCATATATGACTTACTTTTAGGACTTAAATGAATGAGACCGGGGCAGCACGGTGAGTGTGAATGTTGTCTGTCTATCTGTGTTGGCCCTGCGATGAGGTGGCGACTTGTCCAGGGTGTACCCCGCCTTCCGCCCATGTGCAGCTGAGATAAGCTCCAGCAACCCCCAACGGGACAAGCGGTAGAAAATGGATGGATGGATGGATAAATGAGAGCCTTTCAGGACATATAAAGTTCATAACATTGAAGGATTCCCTGCGGGTTAAAGCTGCACTTAGCAAATATGGTTCCATAACAATATCAAAGCTGCCTTTTGCGAGTTCATTTTTGGTCAATTTTAGTTATTTCACGGGCCGAGCGCACCCCAGTGCACATCCATCTGTGCGCTGCAGCAAGCGGCTGCATTCAATTGCCAATCAGCAATCTACACACCTGTCGCTGATGAGCTCTCCTGCCTTCTTAAGCCGGCGCAACCTGCTATCCTGGGCCGGAACGTAGCGATCTGTTCCCGTACAGTAAGCCGACAAACCCTATCTCTATGCACTCTCTCTCTCCGTCCTCGCACGCTACACCGCTACAACAAAGATGACGGGGAGAAGACGCTGTCGAAGGTGCGCCACGTAAATAAGAGCGCCCACAGAACGCCGCGTCCTGAAGCGACTGTCAGAAAGCGGCTTGAAGATGATCTGTAAAACATCATCTATGCAACATTTGGACCAAAGAACCACCATTACATGTTATGTAGACCACAAGGAAGTGTTTTACATTTAGAGAAAAAAAAAAGACTCTTTTAATGCGCCCTATAATCCGGTGCGCCTTATATATGAAAAATTATCGAAAATGTCACGGCCCGGGCGCACCTCAGCGCGCATTCATCTGGGCGCACATCCAAGAGTGTGCCAGGTGCGCACCACTCCGGCTGCAGCAAGCGGCTGCATTCAATCAGCAGCAATCAACGCACCTGTCGCTGATGAGAAGACCTGCCTTCTTAAGCCAGAGCAACCTGTTATCCTGTGCCAGAACGTAGCTACCTGTTCCTGTGCAGTAAGCCGAAATTCTACTAGCTATATGCATACTCTCTCTCTCTGTGTTTCTCCCCCTCCGTGTGCATTTGTCTCGTGTTTTTCTTGTCGTCATGCAGCAGCATTCCTCCGTTCCCGGGTCACGAGCGGTGTGTCTCGTCTCCCCGTGTTCCCTCTGCTTCCCTGGCTGCTTCTTGGGTCTCTGTTGCCCCAGACTTCCTGCCTGTTCTCCGGACTTCCTAGCCTTTCTTGCCCCTCTTGGACTTCCGCCTCTCGCTCAACACTACCGGTAACACTCAACAGTTAATTCCCACACATAGTCACACCACACACTATTTGGATTAGATTTCCTAGTCCATTTTCTTATTTATGTATATTGTGAATATATATAAATAAACAATGTCCCTGCTGTATGTGCCGTCTTCTTCCCCTGTACACACGTAACAGGTTAAAATAAAAAATAAGTTGGCCCCATTCAGAGCCAAATGTTTTCAGGGCCCGGACTTAACGCCCGCTGGAACTCTTGGAAGAGGTTGCACTAAGCGTTGACTGAACCCACAGCAAAAACTGTCTCCGGTAAACACACCCAGCACCCCATCGGTCCTCCCACTGGGACCGAGCTCACGGTCCAGCTGTTGTTTACCTGGCCCCGGCCTCAACGCACTACGACCTGGACCACAGCTTGTGAAGGTCTGGGCAAGAATGGTATATTTAAAGGTTGCCTATTACGTAAAAGTGTCTTTTTAATGACTTTACCACGCTAATTGACGTCGCTAGAACCTGTTTATGAACACAGAACGTGAGAAAATCTATCATCAAGCGCACGTTTGCTCCACTAACTACATCAGGGGTGTGAAACGTGCGGCCCGCGAACAGGTTTTATCCGGCCCGCGGTATGAGTTTGCTGAGTATAAAAATGAGCGGACATTTTTGAATGAAAGAAACTGCTGTTCTAAATGTGTCCACTAGATGTCGCAATAGCAATTATTTGTATCTTTGTAGATTATGCTACATATGTTAAAAAAAATACATGCACCAGTGGAGGAAAATGATCAAACTACATAAATAACATATTCTACCGTATTTTTCGGAGTATAAGTCGCACCGGAGTATAAGTCGCACCGGCCGAAAATGCATAATAAAGAAGGAAAAAAACATATATAAGTCGCACTGGAGTATAAGTCGCATTTTTGGGGGAAATGTATTTGATAAAAGCCAACAGCAAGAATAGACATTTGAAAGGCAATTTAAAATAAATAAAGAATAGTGAACAACAGGCTGAATAAGTGTACGTTATATGAGGCATAAATAACCAACTGAGAAGGTGCCTGGTATGTTAACGTAACATATTATGGTAAGAGTCATTCAAATAACTATAACATATAGAACATGCTATACGTTTACCAAACAATCTGTCACTCCTAATCGCTAAATCCCATGAAATCTTATACGTCTAGTCTCTTACGTGAATGAGATCAATAATAATGTTTGATATTTGACGCTAATGTGTTAATCATTTCACACATAAGTCGCTCCTGAGTATAAGTCGCACCCCCGGCCAAACTATGAAAAAAAACTGCGACTTATAGTCCGAAAAATACGGTATTTATTGAGTGATTTGGCATTTTGTTGCCATAACGTACCGAAAATGAACTTTAATTAGGAGGTACCGCGCGGCTATGCAGTCCTGTTACACCCCTAATGGCATCTTTTGCATATGCAAAAGTGCAATATATTTATCTGCACAGTACATCTATTTATATATGCACACTGCAAAAAGTCAGTGTTGAAAAACAAGAAAAAAAAAATACAAAAAATGAGGGGTATTTTATTTAAACTAAGCAAAATTATCTGCCAATAGAACAAGAAAATTCGGCTTGTCAAGACTTTCCAAAACAAGTAAAATGAGCTAACCTCAATGAACCCAAAAATACCTTAAAATAAGTATATTCTCACTAATAACAAGTGCACTTTTCTTGGTAGAAAAAAAAGAGACCTTTTTGCTCAATACTTTCAAAAATATTCTTAAATTAATAATTTCATTAATAAATGAAATTATCTTGACATAATGATATGCGCTCGGCATCATGATTTTTTTTTTTCATGCTTGAAATAAGAAATGATGACTTTAAAAAAGTAGTTTTATACTTGTGAGTGTTGATGACACAGCTTTGCAACAGTTGATATTCTAGTTTCAAGCATGTTTTACTCAATATAGCTCATCAAATCTCAGCAACAAGCTGTAATATCTTACTGACATCATTTAGGACCAAAACACTTCAGTAAAACACTCTAACACAGTGGTCCCCAACCACCGACCGATTGGTACCGAGCCGTGCAAGAAATTAAAAAAAAATAAAATAAAATAAAAAAATAAAATTAATTTTTTTTATTTATTTATTTATTTTTTTTAATTAAATCAACAACAAAAAATCAATATATACATATTGTGTATGTGTATGTCAATATAGATCAATACAGTCTGCAGGTATACAGTTCGTAAGCACACATGATTGTGATTCTTTATGGAAAAAAAAAAAAAAAAGTCAAACATTTTGAATGACAAAGGAAGTCTAAGTCTAATCTACTGTATTAGGTTGGACATGTGTAAACAGCTTTTCTGTAGAAAGTGGATTAAATGCAACAATAGTGCTTCTAGGAGACACAAACATGAGTGTGTTCCCACTAAGGCTGACTAAAAGCACTTTAAAACTGTCTAAATTGCATTTTGAATAACACACTGTTGTGGGACGTCTGACTGACACTTTAAAAAAAAAAAAAAAAAAGATTATAAACGGTATAATACTGTGCAATATGTCCTCACAATAAAGGTCATTACGGTTGGTGGGACCCCGCTACGCAGGAAAGACAAGCAAACCCACACACACACACACTGTAAGGAGCTATTTAGCACAAACTAACACATCTTTCTATGTAAAGTGTGGACTGAGAGCTTCTTGGTTGTGTAAACAAGCTCGCTGAAGAGCTCTTAACTAAAGAGATTCCCAATGCAGATAGAAGAAGGTGAGGAGAAGGAGGAGAAAGAAAAGGAGTAGGAGGAGCAAGCAGATAAGTGCGTGCATTTACTTAACATGACTTCCCCTCCCGGGCCAAAGCAAACAGGCTGCTGCTGCCCGCCGGAGGAAGACTTGTCACACTCCACACCAACTCGCGAGTGGAGTGTCCACATTATCTTCTTATTGCTGCTTTTTTTACAACTGACATTTTTCCCCGGTGGGGTCATGGATAATCGGATTTGCTGCAGAATGATGGTAAGCACCATAATATTTGTACTTTTTTCCAACAAGTGGACTAAATTGTGTGCAACTTTAATGAGGTCTACATGCCTAGTTTCTCTTGTTATATTCTTATTTTACTGTTACTTTTTATTTTTATTCTATTGTAATATTTTCTATTTTGTTTCCGTTTATACCCCCATTATTTACTTTTTACTTTTTAAATTCGATCTCAATTTTGAACACTGCTGCTGGAATTTTAATTTTCCTGAGGGAACTCTCCTGAAGGATTTAATAAAGTACTATCTATCTGCTTTATTTACTTTTTTTTTTTTTTTTTTAATAATGTTATTACTAATTAATAATTAAACAAATAATTTTAACTAGTTCATTTAATTTAAAAAAAAAAAAAAAACACGACAACACTCAAATGTTAAATTAAATTATAATTAATGCAATAAATTACACTGCCATTTTTTTCATGTGAATACCTCATCAATTTACCGTCCTGCAATAAAAAAATATATAAAAATGAACTTCTACATTTCAATCAGAAAAAACACACAATAAAAGGCACGATAAACAAAGCGACAAATACTCCTTCTACAACTTGAAAAGGTGTATTATCATCGAATGTATACACGATGAGGTGGCGACTTGTCTGGGGTGTACCCCGCCCTCCGCCCAAATGCAGCTGAGATAGGCTCCAGCACCCCCCCGCGACCCCAAAAGGGACAAGCGGTAGAAAATGAATGGATATGTAATAGACAATAGTAGGAATAACAGTATGCTATTATTTGACCGATAACTAATTGCATGTAGGAATTGTATTGAATATCATTTATGATATGAAAACAGTTGCTCTCATTGAATAAAAAAGAATGATTAAAAAGTATTTCTTCTTCGATGCCAACGTGCTTTTTCTTGGTCGGGTGTTGAACAGTGCAGTAGTGCAGCCAAGCAGGGACCCTCGTTAACTAAATGTAATATATATAATACAAAGTATCATTTCTGCTGGATCTACTCTCTATTTTATGCTGCCCCGGTTACATAGACTGTAGTATTGTACATGGTAATTGTTATATATTATATAAAAATATAATATAATATATCAGTATATATCATATACTGTATATATAATATGTAAATATTACATATATGTTATATTTTATTTTGCTACTACGGCACATTTTCGGTCTACTTTATACCTGCATTATCCTTTCCATCTTTACCCTTTCCATCCTTTGTACCGCCCCTCCTCCCCACTACAAGCTCGCGGAGTGTTTTTACAAGCATTACATATTTCTGCACACTGATTAACGTCATTGGCATGTCATGGCCACACATTTCTGTGTATTTCTCTGTCAGCGTCGTCCCTCTAATAAGACATCTTAAGAACTGAATACGCGGCATAATTTACCGGAAGATTTTTTTTATTTTATTTTTCAATGGAGAATCATCATTTCTGTTCCTTGAATTAGCATAAAATAGCAACGCGACACATTTCTTCACAACATAAAACATAATAGGCGCTTCGGATATGTTGTTTTTGACCCCGTATTTAACTATAGTTTCGGGTTTTCTGTCATTTCGATTGTATTTTCTCTTTGTTGACGCGACTATTTCCCATTCAAAGCATGCAGAAAAATGTCTCACATTTGAATTTTATTGATAAGCAAAGCATTGGGTCTGTAAAGTGTTAAAAAACAACAACATATATTTCACATTTGATATGAATGCATTACAGGCTCATGTCACTTCAAAAGATAAACCCGGCATAAAATACATTTTACCGTATTTTTCGGAGTATAAGTCGCTCCGGAGTATAAGTCGCACCGGCCGAAAATGCATAATAAAGAAGGAAAAAAAACATATATAAGTCGCACTGGAGTATAAGTCGCATTTTTGGGGGGAAATTTATTTAATAAAAGCCAACAGCAAGAATAGACATTTGAAAGGCAATTTAAAATGTCTAAAGAATAGTGAACAACAGGCTGAATAAGTGTACGTTATATGAGGCATAAATAACCAACTGGTATGTTAACGTAACATATTATGGTAAGAGTCATTCAAATAACTATAACATATAGAACATGCTATACGTTTACCAAACAATCTGTCACTCCTGATCGCTAAATCCCATGAAATCTTATACGTCTAGTCTCTTACGTGAATGAGATCAATAATATTATTTAAAATTTTACGCTAATGTGTTCATAATTTCACACATGAGTCGCTCCTGAGTATAAGTCGCACCCCCG
>NC_084756.1:28112308-28137308 GCF_033978785.1 Entelurus aequoreus | reverse complement strand
ATAAGAAAACTTTAAAATGTTGGCAATATTATGATAATAATTGGAATTTTACATGGCAAAACTATGACAGAAGTCATGATTTTACTCCAAAGAATGTCACTATTTTACAAGAGCAATGGCAATATTGTGATAAAAGTCAGAATTTTATAAGAAAACTATAAATGTTGGCAATATTATCATAATAATCGGAATTTTACATGGCAAAACTATGACAGAAGTCATGATTTCACTCCAAAGAATGTGACTATTTTACAAGAGCAATGGCAATATTGTGATAAAAGTCTAAATTCTATATGACAAATGTCACCATTTTGCATTAAAAAGTAATATTTTACATAAAAAACTAACAATTTTACGAAAAATTATTGCAATATTACAGAAACCGAAAGAATAGGAGAAATTGTTCCCAATTTTATTAGAAAAAAGTCGACACATTGTGAGAAAGACTGCTTTTAGTTAATTTATTTTAATTTTTTGTTTGTAATTGGTTTTTAATCTTCATTATTAACTTCAAGTTATTACAGTATGTCTCTGTATACATATATATTTTTTTTTTTTAAATTAATTTTGGCCAAAGGGGGCGCATTTCAATTTCTTACACACACTTGTTATTTCATATGTTGACCAGAGGGGGAGCACTTTTAAAACCGACACACAGTCCATTTGAAAAATCCCTCCTTTTTTTTTTGGATAGATTTCACCACCAGAGGTGCAAATGAGACATTCTCTATTAGCTGCAATGGTTTTTCCGTATTGGGACCAGGATTTATGTCATCACTTGTTCACCGGTCCTCATATGGAAGCTACTTTTCCTTGTTGATGTCTCAAGAAGGGTAGAAATACAAGAACACACACACACACACACACATTGCAGCACCACCACTTTTTTTCTGCCCCCACAGATACTAATCTTTACTTTCCACTGAAACTTAATAAGAGGCTGCGGGTGCACATGTATTTTCTTAGGTGTCTGAATTTTGCTTCGGCGTTTTTCCACCATTTTTCCTTCCATCTTATACGAACACCGAAGCCATTGCATTCGTCTCCTCCGCAAACTGGGGAGTGAATCCAAATAATCATCTATTATCGTGATATAACGTCATATTCTGATTAGTTTCAACTATCCAGGAGCATAAAAAATAAGGTCACGTTTCGGTTCTTCCTAATCAGTACCTGATGAATACTGGTCGAATGAACCGAGGTCAACATTAAAAAGTGTAGAAGAAGAACAGTAGTATTGTTAAATGTATGTTTTAATTAAATTCACAGGCATTTAAGCATTATTTGAGGAAAAAAAGAGGAAAACTGAGAAAAAAGAGGACATTTTCTATTGGCACAAAGTTGCTGCCATGCAAAACCCGGAATTTTTTGGGGTAAATCAAGACTTCATTTCCTGCAATTGGGTGCATTTCTACACTATTTTTTACCGTTTGATTTATTCTCATCTCCCAACCTGTTTTTGACACTTACACTTCCCATGTAATGTACCACAGAACTTTGGTTTTCTGCACCAAAATGCATCTATTTATTATTATTATTCAACAACTTATTCTTCTTCTCCAGATTTTGGTGCACTCTACCTTCCACATTTTTCATCCGATTCAAAGCGTTCCAACTTCAAACTGTTCAGCCTTAACAAATTCAAAAAAAAATCCCGTATTTTCCAGAATTCCAGGTTTTCTGGGACATTTTTCCCAATTTCAAAATGATTTGGCCATTTTTCAAACTTTCACCATTTTCACATTTTTCATCCGATTCAAAGCGTTCCAACTTCAAACTGTTCAGCCTTAAATTTAAAAAAAATCCCATATTTTCCAGAATTCCAGGTTTTCTGGGACATTTTTCCCAATTTCAAAATGATTTGGTCATTTTTCAAACTTTCACCATTTTCACATTTTTCATCCGATTCAAAGCGTTCCAACTTCAAACTGTTCAGCCTTAACAAATTCAAAAAAAATCCCATATTTTCCAGAATTCCAGGTTTTCTGGGACATTTTTCCCAATTTCAAAACGATTTGGCCATTTTTCAAACTTTCACCATTTTCACATTTTTCATCCGATTCAAAGCGTTCCAACTTCAAACTGTTCAGCCTTAACAAATTTTTAAAAAATCCCATATTTTCCAGAATTCCAGGTTTTCTGGGACATTTTTCCCAATTTCAAAATGATTTGGCCATTTTTCAAACTTTCACCATTTTCACATTTTTCATCTGGTTCAAAGCGTTCCAACTTCAAACTGTTCAGCCTTAACAAATTAAAAAAAAATCCCATATTTTCCAGAATTCCTGGTTTTCTGGGACATTTTTCCCAATTTCAAAATGATTTGGCCATTTTTCAAACTTTCACCATTTTCACATTTTTCAACCGATTCAAACCATTCCACCATTCTGGAAATTCAAACTACTCTTTTTCCAAGTTCCAAAAAATTCCAGGATTTTCCAGGATTCCTGGTTTTCCAAAGCCCTATTTCCACCCTTTTTTTCTGGTGACTACTCCTCCCACATTTTTCAAGCCACTTCAACCGTTCCACCGTCAAAACATTCCTTTTAATTAGGACAAACAACGAAGTTGCTTTTTGAACTGGAAAAATTCCTGGTTTTCTCGAAATTCCAGGAATCCCGTAATACCATTTTCTCAATTCAACTTGTTACTACTTCAACATTTCTCCACCGATTTGAAAAATTTCAACACCAACTATTTCAACTCATTCAGACCATTCAAGTTTGTTCACCATTTTTTGGGGAAATTCCCTTTGAAATGAATATGAGATTCTTCAAACTTCCACAATTCCCACATTCGTCAACCCATTCCGCCTTTAACACATTCCACCATTCTGGACATTCAAATTACCCTTTTTCCAATTTAAAATTTTTTTTACGATTTTCCCGAAATTCCCTAATACCATTTACTACTTCAACATTTCTTGCCCGATTTAAACAATTCCAACACCAACCAATTCAGCTCATTTAGGACATCAATGCTCCTAATTTTCCCAGAAAATCATGCTTTTCCCAAAATTCCCAAATTTCCAGGAAGTTCCCATTGAAATGAATGGGACATTTTTCGAAGTTGCACAATTCCCACATTTTTCAACCTATTCAAACCATTCCAACATTAACACATTCCACTCATCCTGACATTTCAAACTAACACTTTCCCAAGTTCCAAACCAAATTCCTGTTTTCCTGGAAATTCAAACTCTTCAACATTCAAACCATTCCAACATTCAAACTATTCTTACATTCATACTACATTCTGTCAGCATTTCACTTCAACTTCAGCATTGGAGCATTCACACGCACTTCCTTCAGGAATTGCCTCTTCTAGTTATTCAACAACTTCTTCTTCTCCAGATTTTGGCGTGCTCTACCTTCTAAATTTTTATTCCAATTCAAACCGTTCCAACTTCAAACTGTTCAGCCTATTCAGGAAATTGCGGCCTTTCCCTTGACAAAATCCAAAAATTCCCATATTTTCCAGAATTCATGGTCTTCCGGGACATTTTTCCCATTTCAAAATGATTTGGCCATTTTTCAAACTTTCACCATTTTCACATTTTTCAACCGATTCAAACCATTCTACCTTCAACACATTCCACCATTCTGGAAATTCAAACTGCTAATTTTCCAAGTTCCAAAAAATTCCAGGATTTTCCAGGATTCCTGGTTTTCCAAAGCCCTATTTCCACCCTTTTTTCTGGTGACTACTCCTCCCACATTTTACAACCGACATCAACCGTTCCACCGTCAAAACATTCCTCTTAATTAGGACAAAAAAACTGTTGGGTTTTTTTTACTGGAAAAATTCCCGGTTTTCCCAAAATTCCAGGAATTCCGTTTCTCAATTCAACATGTTACTACTTCAACATTTCTCGACCAATTTGAAAAATTCCAACACCAACCATTTGAACTCATTCAGACCATTGAAGTTTTTTACCATTTTAAAGAAAAATCCCGCTTTTCCCGAAACTCCCACAATTTTTGGAAATTCCCATTTATATCAATGGGACATTCTTCAAAGTTCCACAATTCCCACATTTTTCATCTGATTCAAACTGTTCCAACTTCAAAATATTCAGCCTGTTCAGGAATCGTGTGCTCTACTTCAACTATTCTAAAAAAAAATCCAGGATTTCAGTTCAACTTCAGCATTGGAGCATTCGTACGCAATTCCTTCAGGAATTGCCTCGTCTAGTTAGTAGGTCATTTACTAACATTATTATCATTGAAAATGTCATGTAGAATTCTACAACATGCATGCAAAGAACTTAGAAAACGTTTCCATTTGGCAACTCAATCCTGTAGCCACGCCCTCTCTGGTAAGTTACTTCCGCTGTTTTGACCTCGTTTTACAATCCATCATGTCAAAAATGTACCTTCTCGCTGACTACTAATAAATACTCTAGGTTTGGAAGAAACAGTGTTCGGGTTGTAATCATCCAAATATGATTAGCAGCAAAGTAGAAAGCCAACGTATATGTATGTATAAATATATACACACATATATACACTACCTATTTTGTGGAATAGCCTTCATTTCTAAGAACAAGAATAGACTGTCGAGTTTCAGATGAAAGTTCTCTTTTTCTGGCCATTTTGAGCGTTTAATTGACCCCACAAATGTGATGCTCCAGAAACTCAATCAGTTTTGTAGCTTCTGTAACGAGCTAAACTGTTTTCAGATGTGTGAACATGATTGCACAAGGGTTTTCTAATCATCAATTAGCCTTCTGAGCCAATGAGCAAACACATTGTACCATTAGAACACTGGAGTGATAGTTGCTGGAAATGGGCCTCTATACACCTATGTAGATATTGCACCAAAAACCAGACATTTGCAGCTAGAATAGTCATTTACCACATTAGCAATGTATAGAGTGTATTTCTTTCAAGTTAAGACTAGTTTAAAGTTATCTTCATTGAAAGTTACAGTGCTTTTCCTTCAAAAATAAGGACATTTACATGTGACCCCAAACTTTTGAACGGTAGTGTATATATAAATACATACACACATATATATATATATTGAGCGGAATATACGTTAGGTCAGGAAAAAACACAGAGGCTATTTCATCCCTACAAGCCTGTTTCGCAGGTTTCCCTGCTCTTCAAGGGATTTTATCATATCAGGGTTTCCCACACATTCATTTATTTGTGGCGGCCCGCCACGAAAGAATTACGTCCGCCACAAATAAAAATAAAAATTAAAAAAATAAAAATTAAAAAAAATTGTTTTTGTTTACTTTTTTTTGTCCTCTCCAGCTACTCAGGCAAATCATATAGTTGATGTAGATGCCCATATCGGCTGTTCAGATTTCCTTTACAAAAGAGAAGTGTAGGATACTTCTCTTGTTGCCTTATTTGTATTTGACTTTATTAAATGTATTTATATTAGAAACACAACATGTGTATATAACAAAGGGTGCAAAGTCTGCAGGCAGTAGGAAACACATGGTTAAGTGTAGGGAGTAAAACTGATGGCAGGCTAAAGTTCAAGATTTTTGGAGCTCTTTGTTCAGTGGATCAGATGTTTGATGAAGCTCTGTGTCTATCTACCACCACTACTGTTTATTTGTTACTGACTGTGGCAGGACACCTCTGCCTCTGTTTCACTTTATGTTGCTGGTAAATAATATGGTTGTAGTAGTAGGCTAAAGTTAAATTATTTAGTATGCACTAATTAAAGGGGCAGAGCTTTAAGAGACATTTTAGCTTTTATATTTTATAAGATATATTTTTTGTAAGAACCACAATTAATAAATATATTTCAGTGAATAACTTATTGTTCAAATCTGTACATAAATATGTACATAAAGTGTTGTAATTATATTGTAAAATGGATGGATGGATGGATGTTTAAAACAAAACTGTTATTATTAATTAGTGAGCCTTTTTAGAGAAAATCAAATCATTGTAGTAAATTATGCAAATTCCTCGATGATGCCATGGTGACCACGCCCATAGCCACGCCCCCACCGCCACAAGTATCTTGGCAGTTTATGGGAAACACTGCATATATATAATATAATAAATATATGTGTGTGTGTGTGTACAGCCTGGCCCCCGGCCCGATTTTTTTAACCCAATGCGGCCCCCGAGTCAAAAAGTTTGGGGACTCCTGACCTAAATGATTGATTGAAAAGGTAGTTGGAGGGAAATTTTTATCTTAAAAATTTGAAATTGCTACATATTCATGATATGTTTTGCTTCACTAAAGATTGGTGTGCGTGAGAAAGTGGAAGGGGGAAACGTGACTCTCTTGTCTTGGCAGGTGTATTGCACAACACAGCAGAGACACAACTGAGTTTGGCAATAGAAAAATTTGAATATTAAAGCAAATTTCTCCATAAGAAACAATGTAAACATGGATAATGAGTTCCAGCCTTAAGAAAAGTACAGAAAAAAATGTAGTAGAACTTTGAACACAGTATAAAGCGCTATACAGTACTAGGTACCAAACCAACATAACAAGGGGCTAATGAATGTCCTATTTAATAACAAGCCAAAACAACAACAACCAGGTGAACTGTCCTCATTGGCAGCCGCCATGCCGACACACACACACACACACACTGTCACTAGCCCCGTGGTGCACTCACAGTTTGAAATCAAAATCACTAAACAAAATAAACTAAAGCTAAAATAAAAACTCTATCTTGTTAGTTCATCTTCTTTGCGTGCAGAGAAAAAAAATTGGGTAAGGCATTGTCAACAAGGCTGTGGATACTTTCCTGAAGGTTTCAGACCACACAATGTTTATCCATTGCTTTCTTTGGACGCAAATTGAGCTGGCTAAACTAGAAACGTTTTGTAAAAAAAAAAAAAAAGCTAAAAACACTTGAAAGTAGTACTGTGGCCACAGCTGCACTTTGTAGACTGAATGAGCACCAGAGATCGATCAGCCCGCCAGGCACAAAATGGCTGCCCTTCAGGCACACACACACACACACACACACTCACACGCACACACACACACACACACTCGGAGCCCAGGTGCGTACAACAAATATTTTTTTAATTGGTCTGCGGTTTATAATCGAAAAGTTCTTACATCGAGGCGTTCTGGAATCGATTGCGAAAAACAACAAATTGCTCAGTCAGCATAAATTAGTTTTTGTAAATCCACATCCCGTACACCTGTGTTGGTTGTACTGCGCTCCATTTTACTCTGAAAATATTTGCCACTTGCCAAGATTTTACATTTTATTCCTTAAAAAAATGTCCCTAGTTTTAAGAGTTATTTACTAATATTTAGTCATTGACTTTAAAGTTGAATCTTAATTTTAGCATATTTTGTCTATTCTAGTTAAAAATTTGAGAAAATAACTATCCATAGAAAATCTTGTTCCAAGATTCTGCAACATGCCGAGGATGCTTCATTTAAAAATTGCAAGTTGAATAATGTTTGTTTTCAGAATAAAATACATACTTCTAGCTTAAAGGTCCTGCTCATTTCTAGATATACAAATATTAATTTAGGATGTCTTATTTACTTTAATTAAGTAGCTACACTGCAAAAACTGAAATCTGCATAAGATTGAATATCTCAAATAAGGGTGATATTTGCTTATTTTCTGTCTGATAAGATCATTCTTCTCACTAAGCAGATTTTATGTTAGTGTTTTACTTGTTTTAAGGGTTTTGGTCCTAAATGATCTCAGTAAGATATTACAGCTTGTTGCTGAGATTTGATGACCTACACTACCGTTCAAAAGTTTGGGGTCACCCAAACAATTTAGTGGAATAGCCTTCATTTCTAAGAACAAGAATAGACTGTCGAGTTTCAGATGAAAGTTCTCGTTTTCTGGCCATTTTGAGCGTTTAATTGACCCCACAAATGTGATGCTCCAGAAACTCAATCTGCTCAAAGGAAGGTCAGTTTTGTAGCTTCTGTAATGAGCTAAACTGTTTTCAGATGTGTGAACATGATTGCACAAGGGTTTTCTAATCATCAATTAGCCTTCTGAGCCAATGAGCAAACACATTGTACCATTAGAACACTGGAGTGATAGTTGCTGGAAATGGGCCTCTATACACCTATGTAGATATTGCACCAAAAAGCAGACATTTGCAGCTAGAATAGTCATTTACCACATTAGCAATGTATAGAGTGTATTTCTTTAAAGTTAAGACTAGTTTAAAGTTATCTTCATTGAAAAGTACAGTGCTTTTCCTTCAAAAATAAGGACATTTCAATGTGACCCCCAAACTTTTGAACGGTAGTGTATATTGAGTAAAACATGCTTGAAACTAGAATATCAACTGTTGCAAAGCTGTGTCATCAACACTCACAAGTAGAAACCGTAATAATTTCTTACTTCTAGCGTGAAAAAAAAAATCATGATTTTGACAAAATTGTGTCTCACAATTAAAACAGATGACAGCCAAATGGACTTTTCCGTTTTATTTTCAATGAAACAATAGAAAATACGTACTCATATAGTAGTACAGTTGGCACAGTACAGTAAACTGACTATTTAAACATTTAACATGTGACATTTCAAACAATTTTGAACAGAAATAGTTCATGCACATTCAGATAAATTCTTCAAAATTACAATAAAAAAATATTATATATGTATATATGCGCACTGATTGACTGAAAGAGCACGCACTTGGCGCGATGATGTCATGTTATCCATGGAAAAATGCATCTTTAGACCATATGATTTGCCTGAGCGGCTAGGAGACCCCGAGAGTAACAAGCGCTTGCCTTGTTGCCTTTCCATTAAGAACAATAAATTAGTTTTTAGTATAAGTTTGCTGATTTCAATAAATGTAATTTATTGCGCATATCATTATGTCAAGATAATGGCACTAGCATTTACTTCATTTAAGAATATTTTTCAACATATTGAGCAAAAAGGTCTCTTTTTTTTTTTTTAACCAAGAAAAGTGCACTTGATATTAGTGAGAATATACTTATTTTAAGCTATTTTGGGGTTCATTGAGGTTAGCTAATTTTACTTGTTTTGGAAAGTCTTGACAAGCCGAATTTTCTTGTTCTATTGGCAGATAATTTTGCTTAGTTCAAATAAAATACCCCTCATTTTTGTATTTTTTTTCCCTTGTTTTTTTACACTGACTTTTTGCAGTGTAGTTTAATCAAGTAGCTACATAAACAGATAATTTCACTAGTTTTTAGTAGGGCTGAACAAGTTAAGGGAAAATAACACGTTAACTATACGTTTCTTTACCGGCGCTCGTTTTTTAACGTGCGATTAACGCGCATGCGTCCAGACTCCTTTTTGACCCTCAGCCCGTTCCGTAGCTTGGGGAAATATAATGGCGTTGAGTTACTGTTGAGCCACATGCAAGAAAATAGACATTTTTGAAATCCCAGATCCAAAGCTATGGCAAGTCGACTATTTCATCTTCAATTACCGTCGGAAGACATAATTGGAGCAAACGCGTGCTGACGCGCTTCGCCAATTGCAGAGACATCCGTGTTCGGCTTACATTTGACTGCAATAAAAACATAAAATGTAGAGTGTTACTCCAACTGCTTTAGTAAGATTAAATACAAGCTCAGCAGAAAGGAAAGACAAAGGCAGGAAGTCCTTAATATTGTTCATATCTGTCGCAATTAGAGATGTCCGATAATATCGGCCTGCCGATATTATCGGCCGATATATGCGTTAAAATGTAATATCGGAAATTATCGGTATCGGGTTTTTTATTATCGGTATCGTTTTTTTTTTTTTTGTTTGTTTTTTTTTGTTTGTTTTTTATTAAATCAACATAAAAAAACACAAGATACACTTACAATTAGTGCACCAACCCAAAAAACCTCCCTCCCCCATTTACACTCATTCACACAAAAGGGTTGTTTCTTTCTGTTATTAATATTCTGCTTCCTACATTATATATCAATATATATCAATACAGTCTGCAAGGGATACAGTCCGTAAGCACACATGATTGTGCGTGCTGCTGGTCCACTAATAGTACTAACCTTTAACAGTTCATTTTACTAATTGTCATTCATTACTAGTTTCTATGTAACTGTTTTTATATTGTTGTACTTTCTTTTTTATTCAAGAAAATGTTTTTAATTTATTTATCTTATTTTACTAATTTTTAAAAAAAAGTACCTTATCTTCACCATACCTGGTTGTCCAAATTAGGCATAATAATGTGTTAATTCCACGACTGCATATATCGGTTGATATCGGTATCGGTTGATATTGGTATCTGTAATTAAAGAGTTTGACAATATCGGAATATCGGATATCGGCAAAAAGCCATTATCGGACATCCCTAGTCGCAACATAAAAAAAATATCAGTACACCTCTTTTCATTCTAATCACGCACTTACGGCTTCACAATAATAGCGCTATGCATCAAATCCGGTCTAACTTCATAACAAAATGAAAAATGGTCTTACATTACGATCATGTTTTGTCTAAGAAGTTTTGTAATGTAATCTGTGATATTTTTCTGGCAGATTGAAATAATGTGTAAAGACAATATATACATTTTATAACATTTTACAACCTTTGGAGATTCGATTAAGTTAGGTCCTGGCCTGGGGACCAGGAAGGGTTTCAGTCATACATTTTTTTTTAAATAAGTCATATATTTTTTATTTATTTATTCAACGCTTAAATCTCTAGATCAACTACAAGTCTATCTGTTGATATAAAGTTTTTTTGGGGTTTTTTTTTGATGGGGGGGGGGTATTATTTTATCTTTTTTGTCATAAAACAATACAATCATGTGTGCTTATGGACTGTATCCCTGCAGACTGTATTGATATATATTGATATATAATGTAGGAACCAAAATATTAATAACAGAAAGAAACAACCCTTTTGTGTGAATGAGTGTAAATGGGGGAGGGAGGTTTTTTGGGTTGGTGCACTAATTGTAAGTGTATCTTGTGTTTTTTATGTGGATTTTATTTTTTTTATTTTTTTTATTTCTTTTGCGGCCCGGTACCAATCGATCCACGGACCGGTACCGGGCCGCGGCCCGGTGGTTGGGGACCACTGCTTTAAAACATGGCTAGCTAGCTAGCGGCTAACGTCCATCCACCGTCGGCAGTGCTTTAGCTACTTCTAAATCACTAATCCTCACCTCCATGGCGACAAATAAAGTAAGTTTCTTACAAGTATCATCCCTGCAGGACGAGGAATAGCTAAACATGCTTCACTACACACCGTAGCTCACCGGCGTCACAATGTAAACAAACGCCATTGGCGGAGCTACACCTAACATCCACTGTAATGATACCAAGTACAGGAGCGTATCTAGTCGATACTACTATGATTAAATCTTCCTTCGTTTCTTTAAAATGTATATTATGTTTATAAACTCAGGAAATATGTCCCTGGACACAAGAGGACTTTGAATATGACCAATGTATGATCCTGTAACGACTTGGTATCGGATTGATACCCAAATTTGTGGTGTCATCCAAACAACAGAAGAATACATGACTATTACATTTTAACAGAAGTGTAGATAGAACATGTTAAAAGAGAAAGTAAGCAGATATTAACAGTAAGGCAAGGCAAGGCAAGGCAACTTTATTTGTATAGCGCTTTTCATACACAAGGCAGACTCAAAGTGCTTCACAGACAACAAAGTGAAATGAAACAAAATAAAAGCAAAATTAAAATGCAGACAATAAAAATAAAAACAGTGCAGACGTTAAAAGTTAAAAGATTAAAAGATTTAGCTGAAAGCTAAGGTGAACATAAAAGTCTTCAGTCTAGTTTTAAAAGTAGTGAGAGTTGGGGAGAGTCTGACATCTTCAGGAAGTTTATTCCAGCTATTTGTTGCATAGTGACTGAATGATGATCTCCCTTGATTTGAGCTTACTCTGGGAACCGCTAACAGATTGCTCTCAGAAGATCTTAGTGATCTAGAGGGCGTATATAGTGGGAGCATATCAGTGATATACTTGGGCCCTAGACCATGTAGTGATTTATATGTGAGCAGGAGGATTTTGAAATCTATTCTCTGATGTACAGGGAGCCAATGTAAGGATTTAAGAATTGGTGTAATGTGCTCACATTTTTTGGTCTTTGTTAGAACTCTAGCAGCAGCGTTCTGAACAAGCTGTAGCTGCCTGACAGTTTTTTTTGGGAAGACCTGCAAGGAGACCATTACAATAGTCTAGCCTACTGGTAATAAAGGCATGTACAAGTTTTTCTAAGTCTTGAGCTGACATGAGCCCTCTAAGTCTTTTTACATTTTTGAGGTGATAGTAGGCCGATTTTGTTACTGATTTGATGTGACTGTCGAAATGTAAATCAGAATCTAAAATAACCCCAAGATTTCTGGCTTTATTTGAGGTTTTCAGGGACAGTGATTGAAGGTGTTGGATGACTTTAAACCTTTCTTTTTTAGCACCAAAAACAATTATCTCAGTTTTATCTTCATTTAGTTGTAGGAAATTTTGGCACATCCAGTGTTTGACTTGCTCAATGCACTGGCACAGCAGATCTATGGGGCGATAGTCATTTGGTGATAGCGCTACATAGATTTGGGTGTCATCGGCATAGCAATGATGGTCAATGTTATTATTTTGCATGATTTGTCCTAGTGGGAGCATATAGATGTAAATTAACAAGTAGATTAATTATACATTTTCCACCACTTGTCCTTAATAATGTTGACAAAATAATAGAATAATAATAGAATGATAAATGACACAATATGTTACTGCATATGTCAGCAGACTAAATTAGGAGCCTTTGTTTGTTTACTTACTACTAAAAGACTAGTTGTCTTGAATGTTCACTATTTTATTTAAGGACTTAACTGCAATAAGAAACATATGTTTAATGTACCCTAAGATTTTTTGTTAAAATAAAACCAATAATGCAATTTTTTTGTGGTCCCCTTTATTTAGAAAAGTACCGAAATAATTTTCGTACCGGTACCGGTACCAAAATATTGGTATCGTTACAACACTAGCACGTACAAATATGCATGAAAACACTCCTACCGACATCACACATTGGACGGTTTAGTGCTGTATTTTTCGGACTATAAGTCGCAGTTTTTTTCATAGTTTGGCCGGGGGTGCGACTTATACTCAGGAGCGACTTATGTGTGAAATGATTAACACATTACCGTAAAATATCAAATAATATTATTGATGTCATTCACGTAAGAGACTAGACGTATAAGATTTCATGGGATTTAGCGATTAAGAGTGACAGATTGTTTGGTAAACGTATAGCATGTTCTATATGTTATAGTTATTTGAATGACTCTTACCATAATATGTTACATTAACATACCAGTTGGTTATTTATGCCTCATATAACGTACACTTATTCAGCCTGTTGTTCACTATTCTTTATTTATTCTAAATTGCCTTTCAAATGTCTATTCTTGGTGTTAGCTTTTATCAAATACATTTCCCCAAAAATGCGACTTATACTCCAGTGCGACTTATATATGTTTTTTTCCTTCTTTATTATGCATTTTCTACAGGTGCGACTTATACTCCGAAAAATACGGTATATGCTTTTATTTGTAATTGTATTGAGTTTGTGGACCCCAGGAAGACTAGTGGGTTGTTGTGGCAACCAGCTAATGGGGATCCTTAATAAAAATCAAAATTCTAATCTCTGGAATATTTTCAAAAATGTATGAAAATGGAAAAAGATGAGGAAAAAAATATATCTTTGGTTTTAATACGGTCTCTGTAGGACAAACATGACTCAAACCTTCCTAATTGTTAGAAATCCCACTGTTCATATTAAACATGCTTCACTGATGAGAGTATTTGGCGAGCACCGTTATGACCTACTAACTTCGGCGGTCCTTGAACTCGCCGTAGTTTGTTTACATGTACAACTTTCTCCGACGCTGCCACAGAAAGACCTGTTTTATGCCACTCCTTCTTTGTCTCATTTTGTCCACCAAACGTTTTGTGCTGTACGTGAATGCACAAAGGTGAGCTTTTTTTGGTGTTATTGACTTGTTGGAGTGCTAATCAGGCATATTTGGTGAATCCATGACTGCAAGCTAATCGATGCTAAAATGCTATAACATACCAGGCACGTTCTCAGTTGGTTATTTATGCCTCATATAACGTACACTTATTCAGCCTGTTGTTCACTATTCTTTATTTATTTTCAATTGCCTTTCAAATGTCTATTCTTGGTGTTGGCTTTTATCAAATACATTTCCCCCAAAAATGCGACTTATACTCCAGTGCGACTTATATATGTTTTTTTCCTTCTTTATTATGCATTTTCGGCCGGTGCGACTTATACTCCGGAGCGACTTATACTCCGAAAAATACGGTATATGCTTTTATTTGTAATTGTATTGAGTTTGTGGACCCCGGAAAGACTAGTGGGTTGTTGTGGCAACCAGCTAATGGGGATCCTTAATAAAAATCAAAATTCTAATCTCTGGAATATTTTCAAAAATGTATGAAAATGGAAAAAGACAAGGAAAAAATTATATCTTTGGTTTTAAAGGCCTACTGAAATGAATTTTTTTTATTTAAACAGGGATAGCAGATCTATTCTATGTGTCATACTTGATCATTTCGCGATATTGCCATATTTTTGCTGAAAGGATTTAGTATAGAACAACGACGATAAAGATTGCAACTTTTGGTATCTGATAAAAAAAAGGCTTGCCCCTACCGGAAGTAGCGTGACGTAGTCAGTTGAACATATACGCAAAGTTCCCTATTGTTTACAATGATGGCCGCATGAAGTGAGAGAGATTCGGACCGAGAAAGCGACAATTTCCCCATTAATTTGAGCGAGGATGAAAGATTTGTGGATGAGTAAAGTGCAAGTGAAGGACTAGTGGGGAGTTGAAGCTATTCAGATAGGGAAGATGCTGTGAGAGCCGGGGGTGACCTGATATTCAGCTGGGAATGACTACAACAGTAAATAAACACAAGACATATATATACTCTATTAGCCACAACACAACCAGGCTTATATTTAATATGACACAAATTAATCCTGCATAAAAACACCTGCGTGTTTGTTATGCTAGCTCCTAGCTCCTCTGCTAGCTCCTAGCTCCATAGAACACGCCAATACAATTCAAACACCTGATCAACACACACAATCACTCAGCTCAAAAGACCGTTCACCTAACCCAAGGTTCATAAAGCTTATATATTTTTAAAAAGTTACGTACGTGACGCGCACATACGGTCAAGTTATCGAATGTTTAGCAGCCAAGGCTGCATACTCACGGTACCTGATATTCAGCTGGGAATGACTACAACAGTAAATAAACACAAGACATATATATACTCTATTAGCCACAACACAACCAGGCTTATATTTAATATGCCACAAATTAATCCTGCATAATAACACCTGCGTGTTTGTTATGCTAGCTCCTAGCTCCTCTGCTAGCTCCTAGCTCCATAGAACACGCCAATACAATTCAAACACCTGATCAACACACACAATCACTCAGCCCAAAAGACCGTTCACCTAACCCAAGGTTCATAAAGCTTATATATTTTTAAAAAGTTACGTACGTGATGCGCACGTACGGTACGGTACGTGTTATGCTAGCTCCTAGCTCCTCTACTAGCTCCTAGCTCCATAGAACACGCCAATACAATTCAAACACATGATCAACACACACAATCACTCAGCCCAAAAGACCGTTCACCTAACCCAAGGTTCATAAAGCTTATATATTTTAAAAAAGTTACATACATACGCAAAAAAAAGCCAAAGCTGCATACTCACAGTAGCACGTCTGCGTCTTTGTCATCCAAATCAAAGTAATCCTGGTAAGAGTCTGTGTTGTCCCAGTTCTCTACAGGCGTCTGTGTATCCAAATCAAAAGTCCTCCTGGTTAGAGTCTCTGTTATCCGAGTTCTTCCATCTTGACTGCATCTTTCGGGAATGTAAACAAAGAAGCGCCGGCTGTGTACTGTTGTGGCTGACTACATTCGAAAAATACGTCCATTTCGCACCGACAACTTTCTTCTTTGCTTGCTCGGCTTCCTTCTCCATAATGCAATGAACATGATTGAAACAGATTCACGAACACAGATGTCCAGAATACTGTGGAATTATCAAATGAAAACAAAGCTTTTTCGTATCGGCTTCAATGTGGAAGGCATACCCGTGTTCGCCGGGCTACGTCACACGCATACGTCATCCTCAGAGGCGTTTCGAACCGGAAGTTTAGCGGCAAATTTAAAATGTCACTTTATAAGTTAACCCGGCCGTATTGGCATGTGTTATAATGTTAAGATTTCATCATTGATATATAAACTATCAGACTGCGTGGTCGGTAGTAGTGGCTTTCAGTAGGCCTTTAATACGGTCTCTGTAGGACAAACATGACTCAAACCTTCCTAATTGTTAGAAATCCCACTGTTCATATTAAACATGCTTCACTGATGAGAGTATTTGGCGAGCACCGTTATGACCTACTAACTTCGGCGGTCCTTGAACTCGCCGTAGTTTGTTTACATGTACGACTTTCTCCGACGCTGCCACAGAAAGACCTGTTTAATGCCACTCCTTCTTTGTCTCATTTTGTCCACCAAACGTTTTGTGCTGTGCGTGAATGCACAAAGGTGAGCTTTTTTTGGTGTTATTGACTTGTTGGAGTGCTAATCAGGCATATTTGATGAATCCATGACTGCAAGCTAATCGATGCTAAAATGCTATAACATACCAGGCACGTTCTCAGTTGGTTATTTATGCCTCATATAACGTACACTTATTCAGCCTGTTGTTCACTATTCTTTATTTATTTTAAATTGCCTTTCAAATGTCTATTCTTGGTGTTGGCTTTTATCAAATACATTTCCCCAAAAAATTATTATGCATTTTGGGCCGGTGCAACTTATACTCCGGAGCGACTTATACTCGGAAAAATACGGTAAGTAAGAATTGTTTTAGTTATATTGTAAAACTTCCAAACGTTGCTGAGAGTGATGAATGGAGAGTTATTTTGAGTAAAAAACGCTATGGTAAATGTAGCGAAAATGAAGTAATCGGACCTCGTCTTTGTTCTGATAAAGTAGCGATTGTGACCGCCGTCTCCGTCCAACCGCACCAGATGTTTTTCACCTGGGAGCACAGACCACCATCTGACTGGGGTCAACCCTGCAGGCTGCTGGGAGGTCTGCCAGCTGTCCCCCCCCCCCCGGTCCCTCTACCACCGCCATCAATGACCCCCTCTCTGGGGCACTGGTCTCGGGCACAACCTGGTCTCTGACCTCGGCGTAGGTGATCCTTGTGCGCCGATATAGAAAGGCTTTAAGGGGGAGAATGGCTGAAGTCATTTAGAGATAAAGTGTCGAACAAAGAGTGTGTCATTAGTGGGGGGGGGGCTGGTTAGTCAAGTGGAAAGAGGGGAGCTGTCTAAAGTTACAGCGTGTCTGCAGCAGGTTCACCCCTGCCAAAAGATTTATTGGATCCCACTTCTTTCCAAGCGCCTCAGCATCTGGTCGTCGCTGCCGACGAGATAGAAAAACGCCAGCGAGGCGCGCTGGCGTGTTTGGGTTATCCGAGGGGAAAAGTTGCCAGTCGAGAGAAAGGATCCATCGGACCGGTTGCTCAAGTTTTCCCCCCGCCGTGGGTTTTCGATGACGTAAACACGGCGAAGGTTGCACAGTTGTCTTTTTTTTTTTAGCATCCCTGCAAATGTGTTCCAACTAGAGATGTCGATAAACGCTTTAAAATGTAATATCGGAAATTATCGGTATCGGTTTCAAAAAGTAAAATGTATGACTTCTTAAAACGCCGCTGTGTACACGGACGTAGGTGAGAAGTACAGAGCGCCAATAAACCTTAAAAGGCACCGCCTTTGCGTGCCGGCCCAGTCACATAATATCTACGGTTTTTCACACACACAAGTGAATGCAAATCATATTTGGTCAACAGCCATACAGGTCACACTGAGGGTGGCCGTATAATCAACTTTAACACTGTTACAAATATGCGCCACACTGTGAACCCACACCAAACAAGAATGACAAACACATTTCGGGAGAACATCCGCACCGTAACACAACATAAACACAACAAATACCCAGAACCCCTTGCAGCACTAACTTTTCCGGGACGCTACAATATACACCCCCCGCTACGCCCTACCCCCCCACCTCAACCCCGCCCACCTCAACCTCCTCATGCTCACTCAGGGAGAGCATGTCCCAAAGTCCAAGCTGCTGTTTTGAGGCATGTTAAAAAAAAAATAATGCACTTTGTGACTTCAATAATAAATATGGCAGTGCCATGTTGGCATTTTTTTTCCATAACTTGAGTTGATTTATTTTGGAAAACCTTGTTACATTGCTTAATGCATCCAGCGGGGCATCACAACAAAATTAGGCATAATAATGTGTTCATTCCACGACTGTATATATCGGTATCGGTTGATATCGGAATCGGTAATTAAGAGTTGGACAATATCGGATTATCGGATATCGGCAAAAAAGCCACTATCGGACATCTCCAGTTCCAATGATCATTGAGAAGGATTTTGTACGATAAATGTGTGTTATTTGAAGTCATGTGACATTTTAGGCACCGGTATTTAAGCTGCACACACAAAATTTGGAAAAAAAAAAAAAAATTCCACATATTAGCCGCACTGAGAAGCCACAGACATACACCGGTACGAAATATTTTGTATATTGAACCCTATGGGTTAGTAATGGTATGGCACTTCAAGTTCATATGTGAGTCAAGGCAGGTGGCCAAATACTTTTGGCAATATATTTTGTAAATGTTTATTTACATACTGCAACTGTTTCCAAACAGTAACACGGCAGTAAAACGGCTGATCAAACAAAACAGAAGTCATCGCCACGGACCCACTAGCTGCAGAAGCCGGCTTTTCAATCGGCTAAACCGACTTAATAACTCCACGGTGACAGACATTTTGGTGAATTTACAAAACTGAAACAATATAAATAAATATGTTAATAATACTAACGCACGCTTATTCTCCAATGCTGGCGACGCTAGCTTGATTACAGTACGATAGCACGTACCAATATCAATCAATCAAAGTTTATTCGTATAGCCCTGAATCACAAGTGTCTCAAAGGGCTGCACAAGCCACGACGACATCCTCGGCTCAGATCCCACATCAGGGCAAGGAAAAAACTCAACCCAGTGGGATACAATGAGAAACCTTGGAGGGGACCGCAGATGTGGGGATGCTCCCACATCTGCATGAAATATGCATGAAATATGTATAAAATATGCATGACATATGCATAAAAGATGCATGAAATACAGTATGTATAAAATATGCATGAAATATGTATAAAATATGCATGAAATATGTATAAAATATGCATGAAATATGTATAAAATATGCATGAAATGTGCATGAAATATGCATAAAATATGCATGAAATATGTATAAAATATGCATGAAATATGTATAAAATATGCATGAAATATGCATGGAATATGTATAAAATATGCATGAAATATGTATAAAATATGCATGACATATGCATAAAAGATGCATGAAATACAGTATGTATAAAATATGCATGAAATATGTATAAAATATGCATGAAATGTGCATGAAATATGCATAAAATATGCATGAAATATGTATAAAATATGCATGAAATATGTATAAAATATGCATGAAATATGCATGGAATATGTATAAAATATGCATGAAATATGTATAAAATATGCATGACATATGCATAAAAGATGCATGAAATACAGTATGTATAAAATATGCATGAAATATGTATAAAATATGCATGCAATATGTATAAAATATGCATGAAATATGCATGGAATATGTATAAAATATGCATGAAATGTGCATGAAATATGCATAAAATATGCATGAAATATGTATAAAATATGCATGAAATATGCATGAAATATGTATAAAATATGCATGAAATATGTATAAAATATGCATGAAATATGCATGAAATATGCATGAAATATGCATAAAATATGCATGGAATATGTATAAAATATGCATGAAATGTGCATGAAATATGCATAAAATATGCATGAAAAATGTATAAAATATGCATGAAATATGCATGAAATATGTATAAAATATGCATGAAATATGTATGAACTATGCATGAAATATGCATGAAATATGTATAAAATATGCATGAAATATGTATGAACTATGCATGAAATATGCATGAAATATGTATAAAATATGCATGAAATATGTACACTACCGTTCAAAAGTTTGGGGTCACCCAAACAATTTTGGGGGAATAGCCTTCATTTCTAAGAACAAGAATAGACTGTCGAGTTTCAGATGAAAGTTCTCTTTTTCTGGCCATTTTGAGCGTTTAATTGACCCCACAAATGTGATGCTCCAGAAACTCAATCTGCTCAAAGGAAGGATAGTTTTGTAGCTTCTGTAATGAGCTAAACTGTTTTCAGATGTGTGAACATGATTGCACAAGGGTTTTCTAACCATCAATTAGCCTTCTGAGCCAATGAGCAAACACATTGTACCATTAGAACACTGGAGTGATAGTTGCTGGAAATGGGCCTCTATACACCTATGTAGATATTGCACCAAAAACCAGACCTTTGCAGCTAGAATAGTCATTTACCACATTAGCAATGTATAGAGTGTATTTCTTTCAAGTTAAGACTAGTTTAAAGTTATCTTCATTGAAAAGTACAGTGCTTTTCCTTCAAAAATAAGGACATTTCAATGTGACCCCAAACTTTTGAACGGTAGTGTATAAAATATGCATGAAATATGTATAAAATATGCATGAAATATGCATGAAATATGTATGAAATATGTATAAAATATGCATGAAATATGTATAAAATATGCATGAAAACACTCCAACAGACATCCCACATGGGCCGGTTTAGTAAGTAAGAATAGTTTTAGTTATATTGGAAAACTTCTAAACGTTGCTGGGAGTGATGAATGAAGAATCATTTCGAGTAAAAACGCTATGGACAAATACTTCCGGTTCAAGGCAAGAAACAGGAAGTACATTTTCAGCCCCGCAGCATCGGCATCGAGCGAAGTCGCCCGAAGGACGGCGACCGTGGCACAAACAATATTGACACACCTTTCCAGTGTCTCTGTCGGCGTAATATGAAAAGTATTTGTTGAAAACAAAACAATGTGGCCGTAAGCAAAGAAAAATCCACGAATTAGCAGCACCGTTTCTAAAACCGCAGACTTCAAAGCGTGGGGGAAAAAAGTAGTGGCTCATATTGCGGAAAATACGATAGTAACAGTGACCTTTCGGTTTTTGTTAGTAATCCGTACCAAAAAGGTCAGTCGAAGACCAACTAAAGAATTCATGTAAATTCATTGAATCTGCTCCAAACACTCAAAAATACATTTTATAGGGAATGGTTACAGTTTTACATTAATACAATGTCAAACACATTGAAATTATGAACATTTTGGCATGATCTGTCACTCCAGATCATGACATATTTTGAGATTGTTGGCATTTTTTCTGTGTTTAGTGTCTTAGTTCCAGCTTAGCACTCTTATTTTGTAATTTTCTTGTTTCCTGCAGTACGTTTGCGCCTGACTTTGAGCATTGTTCTCTGCACCTGTTTGGTGTTATCAATATCGACTATTTAAGTTGAGTCTTGGCCACCATTTGTTGTCAGCGAGTGAGTCTTTGCTGTTCTCCAGCATTACGTTTTATAACCGGACCAGTTTAGCTTCCCTTATGCTTTCAGAGCACTTCCCAGTTGCTCTCGCCTTTCTTGTTAAATACATTTTTCACCTGAACGCTGCCTCCTCGGCTTTCTGCATATTGGGTACACGCCAACAATCACCGTCACGCGACCCACGCGTCACACATTGAACATCACGTTTAGTTTTATCGAAGACCTTCATTGGCACAGAGCGAGAGGAAGGGAGAAGCCACCTGTGTGCATTGCTACACGTTCTCTTTTAAATTCAATAGTGTTTCTCACCTTCTTTATTAATATACTGCAACTCGCAACTTTCTTCGGCCCCATGGTGGCTTATTATTAGAGGTGGCTCTCTCTCGGCACCTCACAATTCGATTCTAATTTTTGTGGTGTTTTGATTCAGGATCCATTCTCGATTCAACACAATTCTAGATTCAAACTGATTCTCGCAATATATTGTTTGTTGTAGTAATTATAATAAAACCTTTTCAAAACAGGTTAAAGGTTACAAAACCTCCTTTTGGTTGCTGATGTATGACGTACACACGCAGCGAGTAAGCTCATTTTTAATAAAAATAAATAAAATTAAAATTAAAAATAATAATAATTGGCTATTAATAAAAAAATTAATAAAAAAGTATATTTGCTCTTATTTGCAAAATAATGGCATACATCGCATTCCATTATCTGACACCTAATATTATTTATTTATGTTTTGTGTTTTTTTATTTTGCACAATAATTTGAGCAATATTTAATTGCATGTGTTTATTCAGCAAAATGACATTGAATTATTTCCCCCAAAATTAGGGACATGGAAACCATGATAAAAAAAATAAGATAAAAATAAATAAATAAAAAAAAGAATCGATTCTTTAAAAAAAAAAAAATAATACATTAAATAAATAAATGAAAATAAAAAAGTATTTTGCAAAATGATGAATCCATTGAAAATCGGAATAAATACGATTCAGATGTGAATCTATTTTTTTTGAGCCCTCCCACTTATACTGCAGTTAACCGCAATAAAAATAAGCACACAGACTGAGTCACCAATTTCGTGGGATTCTTTGTTTGGGTACTCGATCCGCAATGTTTGACTGCACAGTAAACAAGACGGTATGTGAAAAAAACCGGGGCAGGCTATTTTTTTTTGCCAGAAACGGAATTAGGACGAAGAGTCTGGCGTATACAAACCGAGGTACCACTGTATTACCTGCATGGTTATTGAAAGCCATTGAACCCAATGTCATTATAAAAGAACATTTACAACAATATAACTACTCTCCATATGTTAAAAGACACATTAGTGCACAACTAAATAATTACCATTACTATGTTGTGTGGTCACAAATGCCATGGAGTGTCATAGTAGGACACTAGAGCAGGGGTGTCAAACTCATTTTAGATCGGGGGCCACAAGGAGAAAAATCTACTCCCAAATCACGGTACGATAACTTAAAAATAAAGACAACTTCAGATTGTTTTCCTTGTTTAAAAAAATAGAACAAGCACATTGTGAAAATGTACAAATCATAATGTTGTTGGGGGTTTTTTTACACTTACATGTTGCGGTTAATAGTATTCTATCTTTATTTGTCGTTGTTTATACTTTCTGAATAAATGATGTGATAATGTTCTTAAGTCAACTCATTGGTGTTCATTTTCAATCTATCAAGATAAAAAAAATAATATCAAAATCAAATTACAGGATGTTATATATGTAGTTTGCGCATTTTCCTCGACCGTTGCACTAACGTCAATTGGTTTATATTTTTTACATATGTAGCATCATCTAAAAAGATACAAAGAATTGCTATTGTGACATCTAGTGGACACATTTAGAACAGCGGTTTCTTTCATTTTTATACTTAGCAAATTCATCCCGCGGGCCGGATAAAACCTGGCCGTACGTTTGACACCCCTGCGCTAGACTGAAAAAAAACGGTGTGATTTGAATAGGATTTAGTGTGAAATTCTTAACATTTTGTAAGATTTCAGACCAAATTTGGTATTTTTGTGCTGGTATATTCTCAATTTATGGACCTCATAAATACCTACACCACATAAACATCTACATACCTGAGAGTTTAAGACGTGTATCTGTATTCCTAATGTATTACTCAGTTGTCTCAACAAAAACAAACAAATATAACAAATAAACTTAATCTAATAATTAATCACACTGCTTAATTAATAGGGGTGTGGGGAAAAAATCGATTCAAATTCGAATCGCGATTCTCACGTTGTGCGATTCAGAATCGATTCTCATTTTTAAAAAATCGATTTATTTTTATTTATTTATTTATTTATTTTTTAAATTAATCAATCCAACAAAACAATACACAGCAATACCATAACAATGCAATCCAATTCCAAAACCAAAGCCGACCCAGCAACACTCAGAAGTGCAATAAACAGAGCAATTGAGAGGAGACACAAACACGACACAGAACAAACCAAAAGTAGTGAAACAAAAATGAATATTATCAACAACAGTATCAATATTAGTTACAATTTCAACATAGCAGTGATTAAGAATCCCTCATTGACATTATCATTAGACATTTATTAAAATAAAAATAAAGAACAATAGTGTCACAGTGGCTTACACTTGCATCTTATATTTTCACAAAGATAAAATAAGTCATATTTTTGGTTCATTTAATAGTTCAAACAAATTTACATTATTGCAATCAGTTGATAAAACATTGTCCTTTACTATTATAAAAGCTTTTTACCAAAATCTACTACTCTGCTTGCATGTCAACAGACTGGGGTAGATCCTGCTGAAATCTATGTATTCCATGAATAGACAATCCTTTTGAATCGGGGAAAATATCGTTTTTGAATCGAGAATCGCGTTGAAATGGGAGGTACAGTATGTTTTTTTGTTTTTGTCATAAAAAAATACAATCATGTGTGCTTACGGACTGTATCCCTTGCAGACTGTATTGATATATATTGATATATAATGTAGGAAGCAGAATATTAATAACAGAAAGAAACAACCCTTTTGTGTGAATGAGTGTAAATGGGGGAGGGAGGTTTTTTTGGGTTGGTGCACTAATTGTAAGTGTATCTTGTGTTTTTTAATGTTGATTTAATACAAATAAAAAATAAAAATAAAAATAAAAAAAATAAAAAATATTTTAAAAAAAATGTTTTCTTGTGCGGCCTGGTACCAATCGATCCGCGGCCCGGTGGTTGGGGACCACTGATGTAGACCACAAGGAAGTGTTTAAAAAAAAAAAAAAAAGGAAATAAATAAGAAAAAACGTCATTATTTGACCCCTTTAATGTGCCTTATCATTTTTATGAAGATAGACCTGAATCAGGAGTGCGCCTTATAATCTGTTACGCCATATTGTCCGAAAAATGCGGTAT
>NC_084756.1:28042115-28104615 GCF_033978785.1 Entelurus aequoreus | reverse complement strand
AACTTTGGCCAAAGGGGGCGCATTTCAATTTCTTACACACACTTGTTATTTCATATGTTGACCAGAGGGGGAGCACTTTTAAAACCGACACACAGTCCATTTGAAAAATCCCTCCTTTTTTTTTGGATAGATTTCACCACCAGGGGTGCAAATGAGACATTCTCTATTAGCTGCAATGGTTTTTCCGTATTGGGACCATGATTTATGTCATCACTTGTTCACCGGTCCTCATATGGAAGCTACTTTTCCTTGTTGATGTCTCAAGAAGGGTAGTAATACAAGAACACACACACACACACGCGCATTGCAGCACCACCACTTTTTTTCTGCCCCCACAGATACTAATCTTTACTTTCCACTGAAACTTAATAAGAGGCTGCGGGTGCACATGTATTTTCTTAGGTGTCTGAATTTTGCTTCGGCGTTTTTCCACCATTTTTCCTTCCATCTTATACGAACACCGAAGCCATTGCATTCGTCTCCTCCGCAAACTGGGGAGTGAATCCAAATAATCATCTATTATCGTGATATAACATCATATTCTGATTAGTTTCAACTATCCAGGAGCATAAAAAATAAGGTCACGTTTCGGTTCTTCCTAATCAGTACCTGATGAATACTGGTCGAATGAACCGAGGTCAACATTAAAAAGTGTAGAAGAAGAACAGTAGCATTGTTGAATGTATGTTTTAATTAAATCCACAGGCATTTAAGCATTATTTGAGGAAAAAAAGAGGAAAACTGAGAAAAAAGAGGACATTTTCTATTGGCACAAAGTTGCTGCCATGCAAAACCCGAAATTTTTTTGGGGAAAATCAAGACTTAATTTCCTGCAATTGGGTGCATTTCTACACTATTTTTTACCGTTTGATTTATTCTCATCTACAAACCTCTTTTTGACACTTACACTGCCCATGTAATGTACCACAGAACTTTGGTTTTCTGCACCAAAATGCATCTATTTATTATTATTATTCAACAACTTATTCTTCTTCTCCAGATTTTGGCGCGCTCCACCTTCCACATTTTTCATCCGATTCAAAGCGTTCCAACTTCAAACTGTTCAGCCCTAACAAATTCAAAAAAAATCCCATATTTTCCAGAATTCCAGGTTTTCTGGGACATTTTTCCCAATTTCAAAATGATTTGGCCATTTTTCAAACTTTCACCATTTTCACATTTTTCATCCGATTCAAAACGTTCCAACTTCAAACTGTTCAGCCTTAACAAATTCAAAAAAAATCCCATATTTTCCAGAATTCCAAGTTTTCTGGGACATTTTTCCCAATTTCAAAATGATTTGGCCATTTTTCAAACTTCCACCATTTTCACATTTTTCATCCGATTCAAAGCGTTCCAACTTCAAACTGTTCAGCCTTAACAAATTCAAAAAAAATCCCATATTTTCCAGAATTCCAGGTTTCCTGGGACATTTTCCCCAATTTCAAAATGATTTGGCCATTTTTCAAACTTTCACCATTTTCACATTTTTCATCCGATTCAAAGCGTTCCAACTTCAAACTGTTCAGCCCTAACAAATTCAAAAAAAATCCCATATTTTCCAGAATTCCAGGTTTTCTGGGACATTTTTCCCAATTTCAAAATGATTTGGCCATTTTTCAAACTTTCACCATTTTCACATTTTTCATCCGATTCAAAACGTTCCAACTTCAAACTGTTCAGCCTTAACAAATTCAAAAAAAATCCCATATTTTCCAGAATTCCAAGTTTTCTGGGACATTTTTCCCAATTTCAAAATGATTTGGCCATTTTTCAAACTTCCACCATTTTCACATTTTTCATCCGATTCAAAGCGTTCCAACTTCAAACTGTTCAGCCTTAACAAATTCAAAAAAAATCCCATATTTTCCAGAATTCCAGGTTTCCTGGGACATTTTCCCCAATTTCAAAATGATTTGGCCATTTTTCAAACTTTCACCATTTTCACATTTTTCATCCGATTCAAAGCGTTCCAACTTCAAAATGTTCAGCCTTAACAAATTTAAAAAAAATCCCATATTTTCCAGAATTCCAGGTTTTCTGGGACATGTTTCCCAATTTCAAAATGATTTGGCCATTTTTCAAACTTTCACCATTTTCACATTTTTCATCCGATTCAAAGCGTTCCAACTTCAAACTGTTCAGCCTTAACAAATTCAAAAAAAATCCCATTGTTTCCAGAATTCCAGGTTTTCTGGGACATTTTTCCCAATTTCAAAATGATTTGGCCATTTTTCAAACTTTCACCATTTTCACATTTTTCATCCGATTGAAAGCGTTCCAACTTCAAACTGTTCAGCCTTAACAAATTTAAAAAAAATCCCATATTTTCTAGAATTCCAGGCTTTCTGGGACATTTTTCCCAATTTCAAAATGATTTGGCCATTTTTCAAACTTTCACCATTTTCACATTTTTCATCCGATTCAAAGCGTTCCAACTTCAAACTGTTCAGCCTTAACAAATTCCAAAAAAATCCCATATTTTCCAGAATTCCAGGTTTTCTGGGACATTTTCCCCAATTTCAAAATGATTTGGCCATTTTTCAAACTTTCACCATTTTCACATTTTTCATCCGATTCAAAGCGTTCCAACTTCAAAATGTTCAGCCTTAACAAATTCAAAAAAAAATCCCATATTTTCCAGAATTCCAGGTTTTCTGGGACATGTTTCCCAATTTCAAAATGATTTGGCCATTTTTCAAACTTTCACCATTTTCACATTTTTCATCCGATTCAAAGCGTTCCAACTTCAAACTGTTCAGCCTTAACAAATTCAAAAAAAATCCCATTGTTTCCAGAATTCCAGGTTTTCTGGGACATTTTTCCCAATTTCAAAATGATTTGGCCATTTTTCAAACTTTCACCATTTTCACATTTTTCATCCGATTGAAAGCGTTCCAACTTCAAACTGTTCAGCCTTAACAAATTCAAAAAAAATCCCATATTTTCCAGAATTCCAGGTTTTCTGGGACATTTTTCCCAATTTCACAATGATTTGGCCATTTTTCAAACTTTCACCATTTTCACATTTTTCATCCGATTCAAAGCGTTCCAACTTCAAACTGTTCAGCCTTAACAAATTCAAAAAAAATCCCATATTTTCCAGAATTCCAGGTTTTCTGGGACATTTTTCCCAATTTCAAAATGATTTGGCCATTTTTCAAACTTTCACCATTTTCACATTTTTCAACCGATTCAAACCATTCCACCATTCTGGAAATTCAAACTACTCTTTTTCCAAGTTCCAAAAAATTCCAGGATTTTCCAGGATTCCTGGTTTTCCAAAGCCCTATTTCCACCCTTTTTTCTGGTGACTACTCCATCCATATTTTACAACCGACATCAACCGTTCCACCGTCAAAACATTCCTCTTAATTAGGACAAAAAAACTGTTGGGGTTTTTTTTACTGGAAAAATTCCCGGTTTTCCCAAAATTCCAGGAATTCCGTTTCTCAATTCAACATGTTACTACTTCAACATTTCTCGACCGATTTGAAAAATTCCAACACCAACCATTTCAACTCATTCAGACCATTGAAGTTTTTTACCATTTTAAAGAAAAATCCCGCTTTTCCCGAAACTCCCACAATTTTTGGAAATTCCCATTTATATCAATGGGACAATTCCCACATTTTTCATCTGATTCAAACTGTTCCAACTTCAAAATATTCAGCCTGTTCAGGAATCGTGTGCTCTACTTCAACTATTCTAAAAAAAATCCAGGATTTCAGTTCAACTTCAGCATTGGAGCATTCGTACGCAATTCCTTCAGGAATTGCCTCATCTAGTTAGTAGGTCATTTACTAACATTATTATCATTGAAAATGTCATGTAGAATTGTACAACATGCATGCAAAGAACTTAGAAAACGTTTCCATTTGGCAACTCAATCCTGTAGCCACGCCCTCTCTGGTAAATTACTTCCGCTGTTTTGACCTCGTTTTACAATCCATCATGTCAAAAATGTACCTTCTCGCTGACTACTAATAAATACTGTAGGTTTGGAAGAAACAGTGTTCGGGTTGTAATCATCCAAATATGATTAGCAGCAAAGTAGAAAGCCAACGTATATATATATATATATATATAAATATATACACACATATACACACTACCGTTCGAAAGTTTGGGGTCACCCAAACAATTTTGTGGAATAGCCTTCATTTCTAAGAACAAGAATAGACTGTCGAGTTTCAGATGAAAATTCTCTTTTTCTGGCCATTTTGAGCGTTTAATTGACCCCACAAATGTGATGCTCCAGAAACTCAATCAGTTTTGTAGCTTCTGTAACGAGCTAAACTGTTTTCAGATGTGTGAACATGATTGCACAAGGGTTTTCTAATCATCAATTAGCCTTCTGAGCCAATGAGCAAACACATTGTACCATTAGAACACTGGAGTGATAGTTGCTGGAAACGGGCCTCTATACACCTATGTAGATATTGCACCAAAAACCAGACATTTGCAGCTAGAATAGTCATTTACCACATTAGCAATGTATAGAGTGTATTTCTTTCAAGTTAAGACTAGTTTAAAGTTATCTTCATTGAAAAGTACAGTGCTTTTCCTTCAAAAATAAGGACATTTCAATGTGACCCCAAACTTTTGAACGGTAGTGTATAAAATATGCATGAAATATGCATGAAATATGCATGAAATATGTATAAAATATGCATGAAATGTGCATAAAATATGCATGAAATATGTATAAAATATGCATGAAATATGCATGAAATATGTATACAATATGCATGAAATATGTATAAAATATGCATGAAATATGTATAAAATATACATGAAAGATGCATGAAATATGCATGAAATATGTATAAAATATGCATGATATATGTATGAAATATGTATAAAATATGCATGATATATGTATGAAATATGTATAAAATATGCATGAAATATGTATAAAATATGTATAAAATATGCATGAAATATGCATGAAAACACTCCAACAGACATCCCACATGGGCCGGTTTAGTAAGTAAGAATAGTTTTAGTTATATTGGAAAACTTCTAAACGTTGCTGGGAGTGATGAATGAAGAATCATTTCGAGTAAAAACGCTATGGACAAATACTTCCGGTTCAAGGCAAGAAACAGGAAGTACATTTTCAGCCCTGCAGCATCGGCATCGAGCGAAGTCGCCCGAAGGACGGCGACCGTGGCACAAACAATATTGACACACCTTTCCAGTGTCTCTGTCGGCGTAATATGAAAAGTATTTGTTGAAAACAAAACAATGTGGCCGTAAGCGGAGAAAAATCCACGAATTAGCCGCACCGTTTCTAAAACCGCAGACTTCAAAGCGTGGGGGAAAAAAGTAGTGGCTCATATTGCGGAAAATACGATAGTAACAGTGACCTTTCGGTTTTTGTTAGTAATCCGTACCAAAAAGGTCAGTCGAAGACCAACTAAAGAATTCATGTAAATTCATTGAATCTGCTCCAAACACTCAAAAATTAATTTTATAGGGAATGGTTACAGTTTTACATTAATACAATGTCAAACACATTGAAATTATGAACATTTTGTCATGATCTGTCACACCAGATCATGACATATTTTGAGATTGTTGGCATTTTTTCTGTGTTTAGTATCTTAGTTCCAACTTAGCACTCTTATTTTGTAATGTTCTTGTTTCCTTCCTGTTTTCTTTCAAGTTAAGACTAGTTTAAAGTTATCTTCATTGAAAAGTGCAGTGCTTTTCCTTCAAAAATAAGGACATTTACATGTGACCCCAAACTTTTGAACGGTAGTGTATATATAAATACATACACACATATATATATATATTGAGCGGAATATACGTTAGGTCAGGAAAAAACACAGAGGCTATTTCATCCCTACAAGCCTGTTTCGCAGGTTTCCCTGCTCTTCAAGGGATTTTATCATATCAGGGTTTCCCACACATTCATTTATTTGTGGCGGCCCGCCACGAAAGAATTACGTCCGCCACAAATTTAAAAAAAAATTAAAAAAATAAAAATAAAAATAAATTGTTTTTGTTTACTTTTTTTTGTCCTCTCCAGCTACTCAGGCAAATCATATAGTTGATGTAGATGCCCATATCGGCTGTTCAGATTTACTTTACAAAAGAGAAGTGTAGGATACTTCTCTTGTTGCCTTATTTGTATTTGACTTTATTAAATGTATTTATATTAGAAACACAACATGTGTATATAACAAAGGGTGCAAAGTCTGCAGGCAGTAGGAAACACATGGTTAAGTGTAGGGAGTAAAACTGATGGCAGGCTAAAGTTCAAGATTTTTGGAGCTCTTTGTTCAGTGGATCAGATGTTTGATGAAGCTCTGTGTCTATCTACCACCACTTTCTGTTTATTTGTTACTGACTGTGGCAGGACACCTCTGCCTCTGTTTCACTTTATGTTGCTGGTAAATAATATGGTTGTAGTAGTAGGCTAAAGTTAAATGATTTAGTATGCACTAATTAAAGGGGCAGAGCTTTAAGAGACATTTTAGCTTTTATATTTTATAAGATATATTTTTTGTAAGAACCACAATTAATAAATATATTTCAGTGAATAACTTATTGTTCAAATCTGTATATAAATATGTACATAAAGTGTTGTAATTATATTGTAAAATGGATGGATGGATGGATGTTTAAAACAAAACTGTTATTATTAATTAGTAAGTATACATTTGTTGAGCCTTTTTAGAGAAAATCAAATCATTGTAGTAAATTATGCAAATTCCTCGATGATGCCATGGTGACCACGCCCATAGCCACGCCCCCACCGCCACAGGTATCTTGGCAGTTTACGGGAAACACTGCATATATATAATATAATAAATAAATGTGTGTGTGTGTACAGCCTGGCCCCCGGCCAGATTTTTTTAACCCAATGCGGCCCCCGAGTCAAAAAGTTTGGGGACTCCTGACCTAAATGATTGATTGAAAGGTAGTGGGAGGGAAATTTTTATCTTAAAAATTTGAAATTGCTACATATTTATGATATGTTTTGCTTTACTAAAGATTGGTGTGTGTGAGAAAGTGGAAGGGGGAAACGTGACTCTCTTGTCTTGGCAGATGTATTGCACAACACAGCAGAGACACAACTGAGTTTGGCAATAGAAAAAATTGAATATTAAAGCAAATTTCTCCATAAGAAACAATGTAAACATGGATAATGAGTTCCAGCCTTAAGAAAAGTACAGAAAAAATGTAGTAGAACTTTGAACACAGTATAAAGCGCTATACAGTACTAGGTACCAAACCAACATAACAAGGGGCTAATGAACGTCCTATTTAATAACAAGCCAAAACAACAACAACCAGGTGAACTGTCCTCATTGGCAGCCGCCATGCCGACACACACACACACACACTGTCACTAGCCCCGTGGTGCACTCACAGTTTGAAATCAAAATCACTAAACAAAATAAACTAAAGCTAAAATAAAAACTCTATCTTTTTAGTTCATCTTCTTTGCGTGCAGAGAAAAAAAATTGGGTAAGGCATTGTCAACAAGGCTGTGGATACTTTCCTGAAGGTTTCAGACCACACAATGTTTATCCATTGCTTTCTTTGGACGCAAATTGAGCTGGCTAAACTAGAAACGTTTTGTAAAAAAAAAAAAAAAAAGCTAAAAACACTTGAAAGTAGTACTGTGGCCACAGCTGCACTTTGTAGACTGAATGAGCACCAGAGATCGATCAGCCCGCCAGGCACAAAATGGCTGCCCTTCAGGCACACACACACACACACACACACTCACACGCACACACACACACACACACTCGGAGCCCAGGTGCGTACAACAAATATTTTTTTAATTGGTCTGCGGTTAATAATCGAAAAGTTCTTACATCGAGGCGTTCTAGAATCGATTGCGAAAAACAACAAATTGCTCAGTCAGCATAAATTAGTTTTTGTAAATCCACTTCCCGTACACCTGTGTTGGTTGTACTGCGCTCCATTTTACACTGAAAAGATTTGCCACTTGCCAAGATTTTACATTTTATTCCTAAAAAAAATGTCCCTAGTTTTAAGAGTTATTTACTAATATTTAGTCATTGACTTTAAAGTTTAATCTTAATTTTAGCATATTTTGTCTATTCTAGTTAAAAATTTGAGAAAATAACTATCCATAGAAAATCTTGTTCCAAGATTCTGCAACATGCCGAGGATGCTTCATTTAAAAATTGCAAGTTGAATAATGTTTGTTTTCAGAATAAAATACATACTTCTAGCTTAAAGGTCCTGCTCATTTCTAGATATACAAATATTAATTTAGGATGTCTTATTTACTTTAATTAAGTAGCTACACTGCAAAAACTGAAATCTGCGTAAGATTGAATATCTCAAATAAGGGTGATATTTGCTTATTTTCTGTCTGATAAGATCATTCTTCTCACTAAGCAGATTTTATGTTAGAGTGTTTTACTGAAGTGTTTTGGTCCGAAATGATGTCAGTAAGATATTACAGCTTGTTGCTGAGATTTGATGAGCTATATTGAGTAAAACATGCTTGAAACTAGAATATCAACTGTTGCAAAGCTGTGTCATCAACACTCACAAGTATAAAACTACTTTTGTAAAGTCATCATTTCTTACTTCAAGCATGAAAAAAAAAATCATGATATAATAAACGCATATCATTATGTCAAGATAATGGCACTAGCATTTACTTCATTTAAGAATATTTTTCAACATATTGAGCAAAAAGGTCTCTTTTTTTCTTCTACCAAGAAAAGTGCACTTGTTATTAGTGAGAATATACTTATTTTAAAGTATTTTTGGGTTCATTGAAGTTAGCTAATTTTACTTGTTTTGGAAAGTCTTGACAAGCCGAATTTTCTTGTTCTATTGGCAGATAATTTTGCTTAGTTCAAATAAAATACCCCTCATTTTTTGTATTTTTTTTTCTTGCAGAGTACAAATAATACAACGGTGCAAAGTAATACAAAGTGCTCGCCTGTACGTTATCAAAATAACCAGCCTACCGGTATATGAAAAGTCAGTCTTTAATCATTGTGTCATCGTCTTCCTCCTGCGTACTAAAACCACCGAAATCCACTTCGTCGGTGTCGGAGAAGAACAGGCCGTATATAAGCCGCACCCTTGTATAAGCCGCAGGGACCAGAACGAGGGGGAAAAGTAGTGGCTTATAGTCCGGAAATTACGGTAAATAGATTTACTGTGCAGATAAATATATTGCACTTTTGCATATGCAAAAGATGCCATTAGGGGTGTAACAGCAGATCTTATGTTAGAGTGTTTTACTTGTTTTAAGGGTTTTGGTCCTAAATGATCTCAGTAAGATATTACAGCTTGTTGCTGAGATTTGATGAGCTATATTGAGTAAAACATGCTTGAAACTAGAATATCAACTGTTGCAAAGCTGTGTCATCAACACTCACAAGTATAAAACTACTTTTTTAAAGTCATCATTACTTATTTCAAGCTTGAAAAAAAAATCATGATTTTGACAAAATTGTGTCTCACAATTAAAACAGATGACAGCCAAATGGACTTTGCTGTTTTATTTTCAATGAAACAATAGAAAATACGGTACTCATATAGTAGTACAGTTGGCACAGTACAGTAAACTGACTATTTAGACATTAAACATGTGACATTTCAAACAATTTTGAACAGAAATAGTTCATGCACATTCAGATAAATTCTTAAAAATTACAATACAAAAAAAATTTGTTCGAGGGCTGGGCTGTAAATATATATATATATATATATATATATATATATATATATATATATATATATATATATATATATATATATATATATATATATATATATATATATATATATATATATATATATATACACATGAGTACCTATTTTATATATATATATATATATATATATATATATATATATATATATATATACATATATATATATATATATATATATATATATTAGGGCTGCAACTAACGATTAATTTGGTAATCGATTAATCTGTCGATTATTACTTCGATTAATAATCGGGTAGAAGAGACAAACTACATTTCTATCCTTTCCAGTATTTTATTGGAAAAAAAAGCATACTGGGACCATACTTATTTTGACTATTGTTTCTCAGCAGTTGGTACATGTTGCAGTTTATAAAAAAAGGTTTATAAAAAAAAAATTAAAAATAAATAAATAAATGAATAAAAATTGCCTCTGTGCATGCGCATAGCATAGATCCAACGAATCAATGACTAAATTAATTGCCAACTATTTTTATAATCGATTTTAATCAATTTAATCGATTAGTTGTTGCAGCCCTAATATATATATATATATATATATATATATATATATATATATATATATATATATATATATATATATATATATATATATATATATATATATATTCCTTGCGCACTAATTGACTGAAAGAGCACGCACTTGGCGTGATGATGTCATGTTACCAATGGGAAAATGCAAGAAATGTAATGCCGAGCACATATCATTATGTCAAGATGATGGCACTAGCATTTACTTCATTTAAGAATATTTTTCAACATATTGAGAAAAAAGGTCTCATATTTGTTTTTTCTACCAAGAAAAGTGCACTTGATATTAGTGAGAATATACTTATTTTAAGGTATTTTTGGGTTCATTGAGGTTAGCTCATTTTACTTGTTTTGGAAAGTCTTGACAAGCCAAATTTTCTTGTTCTATTGGCAGATAATTTTGCTTAGTTCAAATAAAATACCCCTCATTTTTGTATTTTTTTTCCCTTGTTTTTGAACACTGACTTTTTGCAGTGTAGTTTAATCAAGTAGCTACATAGACAGATAATTTCACTAGTTTTTAGTAGGGCTGAACAAGTTAAGGGAAAATAACACGTTAACTATACGTTTCTTTACCGGCGCTCGTTTTTTAACGTGCGATTAACGCGCATGCGTCCAGACTCCTTTTTGACCCTCAGCCCGTTCCGTAGCTTGGGGAAATATAATGGCGTTGAGTTACTGTTGAGCCACATGCAGGAAAATAGACATTTTTGAAATCCCAGATCCAAAGCTATGGCAAGTCGACTATTTCATCTTCAATTACCGTCGGAAGACATAATTGGAGCAAACGCGTGCTGACGCGTTTTGCCGCTTGCAGAGACATCCGTGTTCGGCTTACATTTGACTGCAATAAAAACATAAAATGTAGAGTGTTACTCCAACTGCTTTAGTAAGATTAAATATAAGCTCAGCAGAAAGGAAAGACAAAGGCAGGAAGTCCTTAATATTGTTCATATCTGTCGCAACTAGAGATGTATGCGTTAAAATGTAATATCGGAAATTATCGGTATCGGTTTTTTTATTATCGGTATCGTTGTTTTTTGTTGTTGTTTTTTTTTTTTTTTTTTTTTTTTTTTTATTAAATCAACATAAAAAACACAAGATACACTTACAATTAGTGCACCAACCCAAAAAACCTCCCTCCCCCATTTACACTCATTCACACAAAAGGGTTGTTTCTTTCTGTTATTAATATTCTGGTTCCTACATTATATATCAATATACATCAATACAGTATGCAAGGGATACAGTCCGTAAGCACACATGATTGTGCGTGCTGCTGGTCCACTAATAGTACTAACCTTTAACAGTTAATTTGACTCATTTTCATTCATTACTAGTTTCTATGTAACTGTTTTTATATTGTTGTACTTTCTTTTTTATTCAAGAAAATGTTTCTAATTTATTTATCTTATTTTACTAATTTTTTTAAAAAGTACCTTATCTTCACCATACCTGGTTGTCCAAATTAGGCATAATAATGTGTTAATTCCACGACTGCATATATCGGTTGATATCGGTATCGGTAATTAAAGAGTTGGACAATATCGGAATATCGGATATCGGCAAAAAGCCATTATCGGACATCCCTAGTCGCAACATTAAAAAAATATCAGTACACCTCTTTTCATTCTAATCACGTACTTACGGCTTCACAATAATAGCGCTATGCATCAAATCCGGTCTAACTTCATAACAAAATGAAAAATGGTCTTACATTACGATCATGTTTTGTCTAAGAAGTTTTGTAATGTAATCTGTGATATTTTTCTGGCAGATTGAAATAATGTGTAAAGACAATATATACATTTTATAACATTTTACAACCTTTGGAGATTCGATTAAGTTAGGTCCTGGCCTGGGGACCAGGAAGGGTTTCAGTCATACATTTTTTTTTAAATAAGTCATATATTTTTTATTTATTTATTCAACGCTTAAATCTCTAGATCAACTACAAGTCCATCTGTTGATATAAAGTTTTTTTGTGTTTTTTTTTTGATGGGGGGTGGTATTATTTTATCTTTTCTGTCATAAAACAATACAATCATGTGTGCTTACGGACTGTATTCCTGCAGACTGTATTGATATATATTGATATATAATGTAGGAAGCAGAATATTAATAACAGAAAGAAACAACCCTTTTGTGTGAATGAGTGTAAATGGGGGTGGGAGGTTTTTTGTGTTGGTGCACTAATTGAAAGTGTATCTTGTGTTTTTTATGTTGATTAAATTTTTTTATTTTTTTTTTATTTTTATTTTTTAAATTTCTTTTGCGGCCCGGTTGTTGGGGACCACTGCTTTAAAACATGGCTAGCTAGCTAGCGGCTAACGTCCATCCACCGTCTGCAGTGCTTTAGCTACTACTAAATCACTAATCCTCGCCTCCATGGCGACAAATAAAGTAAGTTTCTTACAAGTATCATCCCTGCAGGACGAGGAATAGCTAAACATGCTTCACTACACACCGTAGCTCACCGGCGTCAAAATGTAAACAAACGCCATTGGCGGAGCTACACCTAACATCCACTGTAATGATACCAAGTACAGGAGCGTATCTAGTCGATACTACTATGATTAAATCTTCCTTCGTTTCTTTAAAATGTATATTATGTTTATAAACTCAGGAAATATGTCCCTGGACACAAGAGGACTTTGAATATGACCAATGTATGATCCTGTAACGACTTGGTATCGGATTGATACCCAAATTTGTGGTGTCATCCAAACAACAGAAGAATACATGACTATTACATTTTAACAGAAGTGTAGATAGAACATGTTAAAAGAGAAATTAAGCAGATATTAACAGTAAATTAACAAGTAGATTAATTATACATTTTCCACCACTTGTCCTTAATAATGTTGACAAAATAATAGAATGATAAATGACACAATATGTTACTGCATATGTCAGCAGACTAAATTAGGAGCCTTTGTTTGTTTACTTACTACTAAAAGACTAGTTGTCTTGAATGTTCACTATTTTATTTAAGGACTTAACTGCAATAAGAAACATATGTTTAATGTACCCTAAGATTTTTTGTTAAAATAAAACCAATAATGCAATTTTTTTGTGGTCCCCTTTATTTAGAAAAGTACCGAAATAATTTTCGTACCGGTACCGGTACCAAAATATTGGTATCGTTACAACACTAGCACGTACAAATATGCATGAAAACACTCCTACCGACATCACACATTGGACGGTTCAGTGCCGTATTTTTCGGACTATAAGTCGCAGTTTTTTTCATATACTTATACTCAGGAGCGACTTATGTGTGAAATTATTAACACATTAGCGTAAAATATCAAATAATATTATTGATGTCATTCACGTAAGAGACTAGACGTATAAGATTTCATGGGATTTAGCGATTAGGAGTGACAGATTGTTTGGTAAACGTATAGCATGTTCTATATGTTATAGTTATTTGAATGATTCTTACCATAATATGTTACGTTAACATACCAGTTGGTTATTTATGCCTCATATAACGTACACTTATTCAGCCTGTTGTTCACTATTCTTTATTTATTTTAAATTGCCTTTCAAATGTCTATTCTTGGTGTTGGCTTTTATCAAATACATTTCCCCAAAAAATGTGACTTATACTCCAGTGCGACTTATATATGTTTTTTCCATTCTTTATTATGCATTTTCGGCCGGTGCGACTTATACTCCGGAGCGACTTATACTCCGAAAAATACGGTATATGCTTTTATTTGTAATTGTATTGAGTTTGTGGACCCCGGAAAGACTAGTGGGTTGTTGTGGCAACCAGCTAATGGGGATCCTTAATAAAAATCAAAATTCTAATCTCTGGAATATTTTCAAAAATGTATGAAAATGGAGAAAGACGAGGAAAAAATTATATCTTTGGTTTTAATACGGTCTCTGTGGGACAAACATGACTCAAACCTTCCTAATTGTTAGAAATCCCACTGTTCATATTAAACATGCTTCACTGATGAGAGTATTTGGCGAGCACCGTTATGACCTACTAACTTCGGCGGTCCTTGAACTCGCCGTAGTTTGTTTACATGTACAACTTTCTCCGACGCTGCCACAGAAAGACCTGTTTAATGCCACTCCTTCTTTGTCTCATTTTTGTCCACCAAACGTTTTGTGCTGTGCGTGAATGCACAAAGGTGAGCTTTTTTTTGATGTTATTGACTTGTTGGAGTGCTAATCAGGCATATTTGGTGAATCCATGACTGCGAGCTAATCGATGCTAAAATGCTATGACATACCAGGCACGTTCTCAGTTGGTTATTTATGCCTCATATAACGTACACTTACTCAGCCTGTTTACTATTCTTTATTTATTTTAAATTGCCTTTCAAATGTCTATTCTTGCTGTTGGCTTTTATCAAATACATTTCCCCCCAAAAATGCGACTTATACTCCAGTGCGACTTATATATGTTTTTTTCCTTCTTTATTATGCATTTTCGGCCGGTGCGACTTATAATCCGAAAAATACGGTAAGTAAGAATTGTTTTAGTTATATTGTAAAACTTCCAAACGTTGCTGAGAGTGATAAATGGAGAGTTATTTTGAGTAAAAAACGCTATGGTAAATGTAGCGAAAATGAAGTAATCGGACCTCGTCTTTGTTCTGATAAAGTAGCGAGTGTGACCGCCGTCTTCGTCCAACCGCACCAGATGTTTTTCACCTGGGAGCACAGACCACCATCTGACTGGGGTCAACCCTGCAGGCTGCTGGGAGGTCTGCCAGCTGTCCCCCCCCCCCCCCCCCGTCCCTCTACCACCGCCATCAATGACCCCCTCTCTGGGGCACTGGTCTCGGGCACAACCTGGTCTCTGACCTCGGCGTAGGTGATCCTTGTGCGCCGATAAAGAAAGGCTTTAAGGGGGAGAATGGCTGAAGTCATTTAGAGATAAAGTGTCGAACAAAGAGTGTGTCATTAGTGGGGGGGGGGCTGGTTAGTCAAGTGGAAAGAGGGGAGCTGTCTAAAGTTACAGCGTGTCTGCAGCAGGTTCACCCCTGCCAAAAGATTTATTGGATCCCACTTCTTTCCAAGCGCCTCAGCATCTGGTCGTCGCTGCCGACGAGATAGAAAAACGCCAGCGAGGCGCGCTGGCGTGTTTGGGTTATCCGAGGGGAAAAGTTGCCAGTCGAGAGAAAGGATCCATCGGACCGGTTGCTCAAGTTTTCCCCCCGCCGTGGGTTTTCGATGACGTGAACACGGCGAAGGTTGCACAGTTGTCTTTTTTTTTTTAGCATCCCTGCAAATGTGTTCCAATTAGAGATGTCGATAAATGCTTTAAAATGTAATATCGGAAATTATCGGTATCGGTTTCAAAAAGTAAAATGTATGACTTTTTAAAACGCCGCTGTGTACACGGACGTAGGGAAGAAGTACAGAGCGCCAATAAACCTTAAAAGGCACCGCCTTTGCGTGCCGGCCCAGTCACATAATATCTACGGTTTTTCACACACACAAGTGAATGCAAGGCATATTTGGTCAACAGCCATACAGGTCACACTGAGGGTGGATGTATAATCAACTTTAACACTGTTACAAATACGCGCCACACTGTGAACCCACACCAAACAAGAATGACAAACACATTTCGGGAGAACATCCGCACCGTAACACAACATAAACACAACAAATACCCAGAACCCCTTGCAGCACTAACTCTTCCGGGACGCTAAAATATACACCCCCCGCTACGCCCTACCCCCCCCCCACCCACCTCAACCCCGCCCACCTCAACCTCCTCATGCTCACTCAGGGAGAGCATGTCCCAAATTCCAAGCTGCTGTTTTGAGGCATGTTAAAAAAAAAAAAAGCACTTTGTGACTTCAATAATAAATATGGCAGTGCCATGTTGGCATTTTTTTTCCATAACTTGAGTTGATTTATTTTGGAAAACCTTGTTACATTGTTTAATGCATCCAGCGGGGCATCACAACTAAATTAGGCTTAATAATGTGTTAATTCCACGACTGTATATATCGGTATCGGTTGATATCGGAATCGGTAATTAAGAGTTGGACAATATCGGATTATCGGATATCAGCAAAAAAGCCATTATCGGACATCTCCAGTTCCAATGATCATCGAGAAGGATTTTGTACGATAAATGTGTGTTATTTGAAGTCATGTGACATTTTAGGCCGATATTTAAGCTGCACACACAAAATTTGGAAAAAAATAATAATAATTCCACATATTAGCCGCACTGATAAGCCACAGACATACACCGCTACGAAATATTTTGTATATTGAACCCTATGGGTTAGTAATGGTATGGCACTTCAAGTTCATATTTGAGTCAAGGCAGGTGGCCAAATACTTTTAGCAATATATTTTGTAAATGTTTATTTACATACTGCAACTGTTTCCAAACAGTAACACGGCAGTAAAACGGCTGATCAAACAAAACAGAAGTCATCGCCACGGACCCACTAGCTGCGGAAGCCAGCTTTTCAATCGGCTAAACCGACTTAATAACTCCACGGTGACATTTTGGTGAATTTACAAAACTGAAACAATATAAATAAATATGTTAATAATACTAACACACGCTTATTCGCCAATGCTGGCGACGCTAGCTTGATTACAGTACAATAGCACGTACAAACATCAATCAATCAAAGTTTATTTGTATAGCCCTGAATCACAAGTGTCTCAAAGGGCTGCACAAGCCACGACGACATCCTCGGCTCAGATCCCACATAAGGGCAAGGAAAAAACTCAACCCAGTGGGATACAATGACAAACCTTGGAGGGGACCGCAGATGTGGGGATGCTCCCACATCTGCATGAAATATGCATGAAATATGTATAAAATATGCATGAAATACAGTATGTATAAAATATGCATGAAATATATCTAAAATATGCATGAAATATGTATAAAATATGCATGAAATATGCATGAAATATGTATAAAATATGCATGAAATATGTATAAAATATGCATGAAATATGTATAAAATATGCATGAAATATGCATAAAATATGCATGAAATATGTATAAAATATGCATGAAATGTGCATGAAATATGCATAAAATATGCATGAAATATGTATAAAATATGCATGAAATATGCATGAAATATGTATAAAATATGCATGAAATATGTATAAAATATGCATGAAATGTGCATGAAATATGCATAAAATATGCATGAAATATGTATAAAATATGTATGAAATATGCATGAAATATGTATAAAATATGCATGAAATATGTATAAAATATGCATGAAATATGCATGAAATATGTATAAAATATGCATGAAATATGCATGAAATATGTATAAAATATGCATGAAATATGTATAAAATATGCATGAAATATGCATAAAATATGCATGAAATATGTATAAAATATGCATTAAATGTGCATGAAAAATGCATAAAATATGCATGAAATATGTATAAAATATGCATGAAATATGCATGAAATATGTATAAAATATGCATGAAATATGTATAAAATATGCATGAAATATGCATGAAATATGTATAAAATATGCATGAAATATGCATGAAATATGCATGAAATATGTATAAAATATGCATGAAATATATACACTACCGTTCAAAAGTTTGGGGTCACCCAAACAATTTTGTGGAATAGCCTTCATTTCTAAGAACAAGAATAGACTGTCGAGTTTCAGATGAAAGTTCTCTTTTTCTGGCCATTTTGAGCGTTTAATTGACCCCACAAATGTGATGCTCCAGAAACTCAATCTGCTCAAGGGAAGGTCAGTTTTGTAGCTTCTGTAACGAGCTAAAGTGTTTTCAGATGTGTGAACATGATTGCACAAGGGTTTTCTAATCATCAATTAGCCTTCTGAGCCAATGAGCAAACACATTGTACCATTAGAACACTGGAGTGATAGTTGCTGGAAATGGGCCTCTATACACCTATGTAGATATTGCACCAAAAACCAGACATTTGCAGCTAGAATAGTCATTTACCACATTAGCAATGTATAGAGTGTATTTCTTTAAAGTTAAGACTAGTTTAAAGTTATCTTCATTGAAAAGTACAGTGCTTTTCCTTCAAAAATAAGGACATTTCAATGTGACCCCAAACTTTTGAACGGTAGTGTATAAAATATGCATGAAATATGCATGAAATATGCATGAAATATGTATAAAATATGCATGAAATGTGCATAAAATATGCATGAAATATGTATAAAATATGCATGAAATATGCATGAAATATGTATACAATATGCATGAAATATGTATAAAATATGCATGAAATATGTATAAAATATACATGAAAGATGCATGAAATATGCATGAAATATGTATAAAATATGCATGATATATGTATGAAATATGTATAAAATATGCATGATATATGTATGAAATATGTATAAAATATGCATGAAATATGTATAAAATATGTATAAAATATGCATGAAATATGCATGAAAACACTCCAACAGACATCCCACATGGGCCGGTTTAGTAAGTAAGAATAGTTTTAGTTATATTGGAAAACTTCTAAACGTTGCTGGGAGTGATGAATGAAGAATCATTTCGAGTAAAAACGCTATGGACAAATACTTCCGGTTCAAGGCAAGAAACAGGAAGTACATTTTCAGCCCTGCAGCATCGGCATCGAGCGAAGTCGCCCGAAGGACGGCGACCGTGGCACAAACAATATTGACACACCTTTCCAGTGTCTCTGTCGGCGTAATATGAAAAGTATTTGTTGAAAACAAAACAATGTGGCCGTAAGCGGAGAAAAATCCACGAATTAGCCGCACCGTTTCTAAAACCGCAGACTTCAAAGCGTGGGGGAAAAAAGTAGTGGCTCATATTGCGGAAAATACGATAGTAACAGTGACCTTTCGGTTTTTGTTAGTAATCCGTACCAAAAAGGTCAGTCGAAGACCAACTAAAGAATTCATGTAAATTCATTGAATCTGCTCCAAACACTCAAAAATTAATTTTATAGGGAATGGTTACAGTTTTACATTAATACAATGTCAAACACATTGAAATTATGAACATTTTGTCATGATCTGTCACACCAGATCATGACATATTTTGAGATTGTTGGCATTTTTTCTGTGTTTAGTATCTTAGTTCCAACTTAGCACTCTTATTTTGTAATGTTCTTGTTTCCTGCAGCACCTTTGCGCCTGACTTTGAGCGTTGTTCTCTGCACCTGTTTGGTGTTATCAATATCGACTATTTAACTTGAGTCTTGGCCACCATTTGTTGTCAGCGAGTGAGTCTTTGCTGTTCTCCAGCATTACGTTTTATAACCGGACCAGTTTAGCTTCCCGTATGCTTTCAGAGCATTTCCCAGTTGCTCTCGCCTTTCTTATTAAATACCTTTTTCACCTGAACGCTGCCTCCTCGGCTTTCTGCATATTGGGTACACGCCAACAATCACCGTCACGCGACCCACGCGTCACACATTGAACATCACGTTTAGTTTTATCGAAGACCTTCATTGGCACAGAGCGAGAGGAAGGGAGAAGCCACCTGTGTGCGTTGCTACACGTTCTCTTTTAAATCCAATAGTGTTTCTCACCTTCTTTATTAATATACTGCAACTCGCAACTTTCTTCGGCCCCATGGTGGCTTATTATTAGAGGTGGGGCTCTCTAGGCACCTCACAATTCGATTCTAATTTTTGTGGTGTTTTGATTCAGGATCCATTCTCGATTCAACACAATTCTGGATTCAAACTGATTCTCGCAATATATTGTTTGTTGTAGTAATTATAATAAAACCTTTTCAAAACAGGTTAAAGGTTACAAAACCTCGTTTTGGTTGCTGAAGTATGACATACACACGCAGCGAGAAAGCTCATTTTTAAGAAAAATAAATACAATTAAAATAAAAAATAATAATAATTGGCTATTAATAAAAAAAATAATAAAAAAGTATATTTGCTCTTATTTGCAAAATAATGGAATACATCGCATTCCATTACCTGACACCTAATATTATGTATTCATGTTTTGTGTTTTTTTATTTTGCACAATAATTTGAGCAATATTTAATTGCATGTGTTTATTCAGCAGCAAAATGACATTAAATTATTTCCCCCCAAAATTAGGGACATGGAAACCATGATAAAAAAAATAAGATAAAAATGAATAAATTTAAAAAAAAAGAATCGATTCTTTAAAAAAAAAAAAAAAAATACATTAAATAAATAAATGAAAATAAAAAAGTATTTTGCAAAATGATGAATCCATTTAAAATCGGAATAAATACGATTCAGATGTGAATCTATTTTTTTTTTAGCCCTCCCACTTATACTGCAGTTAACCGCAATAAAAATAAGCACACAGACTGAGTCACCAATTTCGTGGGATTCTTTGTTTGGGTACTCGATCCGCAATGTTTGACTGTACAATAAACAAGACGGTATGTGAAAAAAACCGGGGCAGGCTATTTTTTTTTGCCAGAAACGGAATTAGGACGAAGAGTCTGGCGTATACAAACCGAGGTACCACTGTATTACCTGCATGGTTATTGAAAGCCATTGAACCCAATGTCATTATAAAAGAACATTTACAACAATATAACTACTCTCCATATGTTAAAAGACACATTAGTGCACGACTAAATAATTACCATTACTCTGTTGTGTGGTCACAAATGCCATGGAGTGTCATAGTAGGACACTAGAGCAGGGGTGTCGAACTCATTTTAGATCGGGGGCCACAAGGAGAAAAATCTACTCCCAAATCACGGTACGATAACTTAAAAATAAAGACAACTTCAGATTGTTTTCCTTGTTTAAAAAAATAGAACAAGCACATTGTGAAAATGTACAAATCATAATGTTGTTGGGGTTTTTTTTACACTTACGTGTTGCGGTTAACAGTTTTCTATCTTTATTTCTGAATAAATGATGTGATAATGTTCTTAAGTCAACTCATTGGTGTTCATTTTCAATCTATCAAGATAAAAAAATAATATCAAAATCAAATTACAGGATGTTATATATGTAGTTTGCGCATTTTCCTCGACCGTTGCACTAACGTCAATTGGTTTATATTTTTTATGTAGCATCATCTAAAAAGATACAAAGAATTGCTATTGTGACATCTAGTGGACACATTTAGAACAGTGGTTTCTTTCATTTTTATACTTAGCAAATTCATCCCGCGGGCCGGATAAAACCTGGCCGTACATTTGACACCCCTGCGCTAGACTGAAAAAAAACGGCGTGATTTGAATAGGATTTAGTGTGAAATTCTTAACATTTTGTAAGATTTCTGACCAAATTTGGTATTTTTGTGCTGGTATATTCTCAATTTATGGACCTCATAAATACCTACACCACATAAACATCTACATACCTGAGAGTTTAAGACGTGTATCTTTATTCCTAATGTATTACTCAGTTGTCTCAACAAAAACAAACAAATATAACAAATAAACTTAATCTAATAATTAATCACACTGCTTAATTAATAGGGGTGTGGGGGAAAATCGATTCAGAATCGATTCTCATTTTTAAAAAATCGATTTTTTTATTTTTATTTAATTATTATTATTATTATTTATTTATTTTTTTTTATTATTTTTTTTAAATTAATCAATCCTACAAAACAATACACAGCAATACCATAACAATGCAATCCAATTCCAAAAGCAAAGCCGACCCAGCAACACTCAGAACTGCAATAAACAGAGCAATTGAGAGGAGACACAAACACGACACAGAACAAACCAAAAGTAGTGAAACAAAAATGAATATTATCAACAACAGTATCAATATTAGTTACAATTTCAACATAGCAGTGATTAAAAATCCCTCATTGACATTATCATTAGACATTTATTAAAATTAAAAAAAAAGAACAATAGTGTCACAGTGGCTTACACTTGCATCTTATATTTTCACAAAGATAAAATAAGTCATATTTTTGGTTCATTTAATAGTTCAAACAAATTTACATTATTGCAATCAGTTGATAAAACATTGTCCTTTACAATTATAAAAGCTTTTTTACAAAAATCTACTACTCGGCTTGCATGTCAGCAGACTGGGGTAGATCCTGCTGATATCTATGTATTCCATGAATAGACAATCCTTTTGAATCGGGAAAATATCGTTTATGAATCGAGAATCGCGTTGAAATGGGAGGTACAGTATGTTTTTTTGTTTTTGTCATAAAAAAATACAATCATGTGTGCTTACGGACTGTATCCCTTGCAGACTGTATTGATATATATTGATATATAATGTAGGAAGCAGAATATTAATAACAGAAAGAAAAAACCCTTTTGTGTGAATGAGTGTAAATGGGGGAGGGAGGTTTTTTTGGTTGGTGCACTAATTGTAAGTGTATCTTGTGTTTTTTATGTTGATTTAATAAAAATAAAAAATAAAAATAAAAATTTTCAAAAATAAAAAATATATATATATATATTTTTTTTTTTTTCTTGTGCGGCCTGGTACCAATCGATCCGCGGCCCGGTGGTTGGGACCACTGATGTAGACCACAAGGAAGTGTTTTAAAAAAAAAATTAAAAAATGAAAAAAAGTCATTATTTGACCCTTTAATGTGCCTTATCATTTTTATGAAGATAGACCTGAATCGGGAGTGCGCCTTATAATCTGTTACGCCCTATTGTCCAAAAAATGCGGTATAAAAAATGATCAGGTTCTCAATTAGAGATGTCCTTTTTTGCTGATATCCGATATTCCGATATTGTCCAACTCTTAATTACAGATTCCGATATCAACCTTTACCGATATATACAATTGTGGAATTAACACATTATTATGCCTAATTTTGTTGTGATGCCCCGCTGGATGCATTAAACAATGTAACAAGGTTTTCCAAATAAATCAACTCAAGTTATGGAAAAAAAATGCCAACATGGCACTGCCATATTTATTATTGAAGTCACAAAGTGCATTATTTTTTTTTTAACATGCCTCAAAACAGCAGCTTGGAATTTGGGACATGAGGTGGGCGGGGTTGGGGGGCGCGGGGTTTTGGGTTGGGGGTAGCGGGGGTGTATATTGTAGCGTCCCAGAAGAGTTAGTGCTGCAAGGGGTTCTGGGTATTTGTTTTGTTGTGTTTTATGTTGTGTTACGGTGCGGATGTTCTCCCGAAATGTGTTTGTCATTCTTGTTTGGTGTGGGTTCACAGTGTGGCGCATATTTGTAACAGTGTTAAAATTGTTTATACGTTCTACCCTCAGTGTGACCTGTATGGCTGTTGACCAAGTATGCCTTGCATTCACTTGTGAGTGTGTGAAAAGCCGTAGATATTATGTGACTGTACTGGCACGCAAAGGCAGTGCCTTTAAGGTTTATTGGCGCTCTGTACTTCCCCCTACGTCCGTGTACACAGCGGCGTTTTAAAAAGTCATACATTTTACTTTTTGAAACCGATACCGATCATTTTGAAACCGATACCGATAATTTCCGATATTACATTTTAAAGTATTTATCGGCCCCGATATTATCGGACATCCCTATTGTCAATCATATTTTAATTTAGGGGGCAAAAAACATTATGTCACCTAGGAGGTTATGACAAAAAAATATTGAGAAGCTTTAGAGTAATATGACTCAACTAAAAGTAAAAAGTAGTCCTCCGAAACAATACTTGAATAAGCATAAGTAAGTATTCAGTGGAAAAACAAGTCAAGTACTAAGTAACTAGTGAGTAACTTCTGATGTATTTCGTAGCTATTATTTAATAGTATTTGCAATACGTGTGTGTGTGCGAGAGAGCGAGAGAGAGAGAGAGAGTAACTGCTACAACATGTACAGTAGGATGTCCGATAATGGCTTTTTGCCGATATCCGATATTGTCCAACTCTTTAATTACCGATACCGATATCAACCGATATATGCAGTCGTGGAATTAACACATTATTATGCCTAATTTGGACAACCAGGTATGGTGAAGATAAGGTACTTTTTTTAAAAATTAGTCAAATAAGATAACTAAATTAAAAACATTTTCTTGAATAAAAAAGAAAGTACAACAATATAAAAACAGTTACATAGAAACTAGTAATGAATGAAAATGAGTAAAATTAACTGTTAAAGGTTAGTACTATTAGTGGAGCAGCAGCACGCACAATCATGTGTGCTTACGGACTGTATCCCTTGCAGACTGTATTGATATATATTGATATATAATGTAGGAAGCAGAATATTAATAACAGAAAGAAACAACCCTTTTGTGTGAATGAGTGTAAATGGGGGAGGGAGGTTTTTTGGGTTGGTGCACTAATTGTAAGTGTATCTTGTGTTTTTTATGTTGATTTAACAAAAAAAAACAAAAAAACAACAAAAAAAACGATACTGATAAAAAAAACGATACCGATAATTTCCGATATTACATTTTAACGCATATATCGGCCGATATTATCGGACATCTCTAATGTACAGTAAAACAAAAGATGCATATTTTACAGTCATTCATGACGTTATAACAGGGCTAATGTTAGCATATGCACAACATAAAAAACATCTGCAATTTAGCACAACGTGTTTTGTCTAGTTGGAGGTGGACTTCTTGTAGGCTGAAATGTGAACATTTTTACTGACACAGATGACAGCGCATGGTATAAATGGTATAAATGTTCTTTATACCATAAAAAAATTAAAAAATAAAAATACAAAAAAATAAAAAATAAATGTTCTTTTTCTGAGTTTGCAAGTTAAATATTGAAGAGAGCCCCGACTTGTCGCACACCGTCATGTCACTTTTTACAGCGTGTAGTGAGGTCATGTGATCGCCAGGCTCCATTTGATTGGTGAAATGTTTTTTGGGGGGTTTTCACTGGTTTCATTGGGTTGGTGAAAACAAAGAGTCATGCGACAGCGCCCGCTGGTGGAAGTTGTGTGCGTGTGCTCACGGCCTCGCCTCCACCCACAGAGAGAAACTATAGAACTGAAGTGCCTTCTTGCAGACTGTTTATAGGCGGCAGGAAAACAAACAACGTTAGTAATTTAGAAGTAGCTAAAACACTGCCAACTGGGGATAGGCTTTAGCCGCTAGCTAGCTAGCCATGTCTTAAAGCACCTCTTCCGGTGGGCGTTTCAGTGTTATAACTTCACCTTTATCTTTAGTTTCTAAGCCAAAATGCGTCCGTTTTCCCTTTTCTGTCTACACACTCTGTCTGCTTGTAAGTACTCCGTGATTGTGCGCTGCCGAACATGCTCGTCTGCTCGTACACCAGCAATGACACGACGTGACGACGACGGGGGCTCGGGGATGGGGGTGGTGGACCGGTGCTTTTCAGAGGCGGTATAGTACCGAATATGATTCATTAGTATCGCGGTACTATACTAATATCGGTATACCGTACAAACCTAGTTCAGACACATGTGCGAGTTATATTTTCCTCGCGCAAGGATGGGCGGATTGTCATCTATTGCTAGAGCACCATCGAATCCACAGGACCACCGCCTGGATTGAGGTTGTTTTTTTTTTAAATTTACCATTGGGATGGTGTCTGCGCTCTCCCGAGTGCTTGTCTCCTCAGTGTTATTCTCATAGGAGCTACATGCTAACCCTTGCAGTCACATTTGAACAGCAACATGATGCTTGGTTAGCATAATCACTGAAAAAAGTGATAGTTGGCTCAGTACCATGCTTTATTTTAAGATGTGTAGCGAAGCCTGCAACCTCTTTTTTTTTTTTTTTTTTTTTTTTTTTTTGCAAAAGTGGAGCAAAGAAGTGATGGAGATGTTAGATTTTTACATTTGCCGTGGGAACATGTGTTAAAAGTAGAGATGTCTGATAATATCGGCCGATAAATGCTTTAAAATGTAATATCGGAAATTATCGGTATCGTTTTTTGTTTTTTTTGGTTTTTTTTGTTTTGTTTGTTTTTTTTATTAAATCAACATAAAAAACACAAGATACACTTACAATTAGTGCACCAACCCAAAAAACCTCCCTCCCCCATTTACACTCATTCACACAAAAGGGTTGTTTCCTTCTGTTATTAATATTCTGCTTCCTACATTATATATCAATGTATATCAATACAGTCTGCAAGGGATACAGTCCGTAAGCACACATGATTGTGCCTGCTGCTGGTCCACTAATAGTACTAACCTTTAACAGTTAATTTTACTCATTTTCATTAATTACTAGTTTCTATGTAACTGATTTTATATTGTTTTACTTTCTTTTTTATTCAAGAAAATGTTTTTAATTTATTTATCTTATTTTATTTTATTAATTTAAAAAAAAAAGGACCTTATCTTCACCATACCTGGTTGTCCAAATTAGGCATAATAATGTGTTAATTCCACAACTGTATACATCAGTATCGGTATCGGTTGATATCGGTATCGGTAATTAAAGAGTTGGACAATATCGGAATATCGGCAAAAAGCCATTATCGGACATCCCTAGTTAAAAGGGATCCTGTGACATAATCTGTCAAGTCAATGAGACTCAGGTGAAGCTGACCTTGTGACCCCTTTGAACCACCTTCACCCTGCCCCCCCTTGCGGTCTCACTGCAGGGTTTGTTTTAGTTTCAGAGTCCCCCCCCCCCCCCCCACAGTCACATCACTGCTGAGCTTCCACTCATCTCCCTCTGATGTCCTGTGGTTCCTAAGGCCTAAGGCCCCATGCGCCCTGCACCCTCATCCAGGACGTTTGTTGTTGTGTTTAATATCATCAGACATTACTGTGAAAATAATGGATAGTGGATTTTTGCTCACTTCATGCATGAAGCACACTGCAAAAAGTGAAATCTAAGTAAGATGAAATATCTCAAATAAGGGTGATATTTGCTTATTTTCTGTCTGATAAGATCATTCTTCTCACTAAGCAGATTTGATGTTAGAGTGTTTTACTGAAGTGTTTTGCTCCTAAATGATCTCAGTAAGATATTACAGCTTGTTGCTGAGATTTGATGACCTATATTGAGTAAAACATGCTTGAAACTAGAATATCAAGTGTTGCAAAGCTGTGTCATCAACACTCACAAGTATGAAACTACTTTTTTTTTAGTAATAATTTCTTATTTCAAGCATGAACAAAACAAAAAATCATGATTTTGACACAATCATGTATCATAATTAAAACAGATGACAGCCAAATGGACTTTGCTGTTTTATTTCCAATGAAACAATAGAAAATAGGTACTCATATTAGGGATGTCCGATAATATCGGTATCGGCCAATAAATGCATTGAAATGTAATATCGGAAATTATCGGTATCGGTTTTTTTATTATCTGTATCGGGGTTTTTTTTTTATTTATTTATTTTTTTATTTTTTTTATTAAATCAACATAAAAAACACAAGATACACTTACAATTAGTGCACCAACCCAAAAAACCTCCCTCCCCCCATTTCTTTCTGTTATCAATATTCTGGTTCCTACATGATATATCAATATATATCAATACAGTCTGCAAGGGATACAGTCCGTAAGCACACATGATTGTGCGTGCTGCTGCTCCACTAATAGTACTAACCTTTAACAGTTAATTTTACTCATTTTCATTCATTACTAGTTTCTATGTAACTGTTTTTATATTTTTTTACTTTCTTTTTTATTCAAGAAAATGTTTTTAATTTATTTATCTTATTTTACTAATTTTTTTAAAAAGTACCTTATCTTCACCATACCTGGTTGTCCAAATTAGGCATAATAATGTGTTAATTCCACGACTGCATATATCGGTTGAGATCGGTATCTGTAATTAAAGAGTTGGACAATATCGGAATATCGGATATCGGCAAAAAGCCATTATCGGACATCCCTAACTCATATAGTAGTACAGTTGGCACAGTACAGTAAACTGACAGTTAATATTTAAACATTTAACATGTGACATTTCTAACAATTTTGAACAGAGATAGTTCATGCACATTCAGATGAATTCTTCAAAATTACAATTAAAAAAATATTGGCCGGGGGCCGGGCTGTATATATGCGCACTAATTGACTGAAAGAGCACGCACTTGGCGCGATGATGTCATGTTATCCATGGAAAAATGCCTTTTTAGACCATATGATTTGCCTGAGCGGCTAGGAGACCCCGAGAGTAACAAGCGCTTGCCTTGTTGCCTTTCCATTAAGAACAATAAATGAGTTTTTAGTACAAGTTGCTGGTTTCAAGAAATGTAATGCCGAGCGCATATCATTATGTCAAGATAATGGCACTAGCATTTACTTCATTTAAGAATATTTTTCAACATATTGAGCTTTTTTTTTTTTCTACCAAGAAAAGTGCACTTGTTATTAGTGAGAATATACTTAATTTAAGGTATTGTTGGGTTCATTGAGGTTAGCTAATTTCACTTGTTTTGGAAAGTCTTGACAAGCCAAATTTTCTTGTTCTATTGGCAGATAATTTTGCTTAGTTCAAATAAAATACCCCTCATTTTTGTACATTTTTTTGCTTGTTTTTGAACACTGACTTTTTGCAATGCAGTATAATTAAATTAGACCTAAGTGACTTATTACCTTGATAGTAATCCTGGAGAAGATGAAAAAGGATCCATTTCGAACTTGTGCTGTAAATATTGCAATACAGCTTAGTAGTACCAGATGATCGATTGACAATAATAATCATTAATGAGATGGACTCGGTACACCTTGTGGTGCACTTTCACTTCTATCTAGTACTTACTATCTATAGTTTGATGCAACACATCCTTTATTCTTGCCATAAAGAGTGTGGATTATTATTTTTTTATTTTTTGTTTTTCACTTCCTGTTTTATTTTTGTTTTTCACTTCCTGATTTCCTCTACCACTTCTCTGACCGCTGGCTCCCTCCTTGGTTGCCAATCAGGATGTTTTTATATACCCTGGGCTGGATCATTTTGCGTTGCGCTTCACACATGTTTTGCTCTTTGTGCACTCCCTAGCTGCACTTTTTTTTTTGTTACCTGTGTTTTCAATAATAAAAAGGGCTTTGTTCATGCACTTGCCACTCTAGTTCTTGTTTGTGACACCTGAGTTTGGTTTGGTTGCCATGGCTGCTTATTGTTTACCTGCCTCTGGTGTTCGGGACGCTCACCTGTCTCTAATCAGAGGCATTATTTAAGCCTGCCTTTGCCAGTCGGTCGGCCTGGCGTCATTGTTCGCTTCGTGCCTTGTATACGTAAGTCTTGTTTATTTCATGCCACAGTTTCGTGAGGTTCCATGTCCATAGTTCCAAGTTTCCTGCGCTAATTTTTTTGCCTTAGCTTCCGCGTGCGATAGGCACGCTTGCCTTTGTTTTGTAAATTGGATGATTTATCAAGATTAAATCATGTTCCTACCTGCAAGTCCTGTTCTGAGTCGTCCGTTTGCATCCCGGGAGAACGAACCGCGCAGTAAGCTGCAACCTCGCCGTGACAGCCGTCTCGTGATGACCAGAATGTAACATCAGTGACTTATTCTGATCAAAAACATGTTTGATATTTTTGTTTAGGGCTAATATTTATAGAGAAAATCTTACTCTCTTTTTTAATCCAAAACGTTTAACATCCTTTAAACACTTAATGACTGCTAAGTCCTGTTAAGCTTTAAATATAATTCAAATCCAATGTCCCCAAAATGATAATACAAAAATGTTCAAATTAATCAATAAATGTTTTTTATTTCTTTCTGATGAAAACCCGCAGACGTTTCTAACCTACACCCAAAAAATGTTTGAAGAAACATTTTTATTGTCCAAACCTCTCATTCAACAAATCATCCGTCACATTTTCATTATAATGTGTAAGCCAGGGGTGTCCAAACTTTTTCCACTGAAAATTAAAGCATGCGGGGGCCATTTTGATATTTTTCATTTTCACACCATAACAAAATATATGGATTTTGTTTGTTTTTTACCTTTAGGGCTCCCGGGGACCATAAAGGGTCTCAGTCATTAAAATGTTAAAAACAAGTCAAATTATTTATTTTTTTTATTTGTATAACACTTACAGTAAATCTGTACAGTATATCAACTTCAGGTTGATATAAAGTTTAAAAAAACAAAAATATTGTATGCCTTTTCTGTCAAAGACAACTTAGTTTTTTATAATAAAACTGAAATATGCAGTATTTCCCCCACTGCCCAAAACATTCAGAAAGCAATGTTTGATGTGAAGTAATTAGGGCCTTAAAAATATCAATAATGCAGGATACCATTGATTTTAATACATTATTATTTTTGAGTAATCACAGTGAAAAGATAAATAAAATCCCATCAAATATATTTGGGATCCAAAAGGTGCCCCACTCAGAAAGTGATACATTTTTTTTTTTTTTTTTTAAACTTTCAACACTTAAGTTACGAGCTCAACTTCGGATATATCTGTCCATTTTACGTTTGAACTATTATTTTGTTTGTTTTATGCTCTTTTGTCAAATAAAATGTTGATGTTTTTTTATGGCGACCACACACAATATATACAATATTTCCCACATAAAACATTTTAAAGTGAAATATTTGAAATAATTGGAGCCTTGAATAGGTCAATAATTCATTATAACATTGATATTTTTTTTTTTTTGGAGCAATGGCAAAAAAATAAAAAAGAAAGATTTGACAAAAGAAAAAAAAAAGCCTGCATGGCAGCTTTTGTGTCAACATTGCAACTTTTTCTCGTTAGATTTCACCTCATTCCACTTTTTTAAATGTTTTTTTTAATTTTTGCAATAGCATTTCCAGAATGTGTGGCGGGCCGCTAAACAATTAGCCGCGGGCCGCGAATGGCCCCCGGGCCGCACTTTGGACACCACTGGTGCAAGCATAAAACACACAACAAACACGAATACTTGTACCGTATTTTCCGGACTATAAGGCGCACTTAAAAAATGTTTTTTCTTCTCAAAACTCGACAGTGCGCCTTATAACCCGGTGCGCCTAATGTAAAAAATACCTTTGGTTGAGCTTTCCCACCTCGCAGCTATTTTATTTGGTAAATGTTGTAATGATAAGTGTGACCAGTAGATGGCAGTCACACATAAGAGATACACGTAGACTGCAATATGACTCAAGTCAACAACACCAACACTTAAAATTGTCCATAGAAAATAAAGAACATTACACTCGGCACTCAAAAATCTGTCAAAATGTTTTAGTACGACTTTGAAGCCACACCGCTTGATGGATTGTCGGCCCATGACGGCTACCGTAGTCAGACTATGGTGTGTGTATAAGGACCGCAAAATGGCACCCATTAGCAGACATATTATCTAGGGTTTTGTTTCACAATATTATGCAAAACCAACTTTTCTTACCTTTGTAAGAATGATGATGATCTTTGGTCTGGATCATGTTTTTTTTTTGTTATTTTCTGTTTGTTTAAGCCAGGGGTCGGCAACCCAAAATGTTGAAAGAGCCATATTGGAGCAAAAATACAAAAACAAATTTGTCTGGAGCCGCAACAAATTAAAAGCCATATTACATACAAATAGTGTGTCATGAGATATACATAGAATTGAGATGACTTAAAGGAAACTAAATGAGCTCAAATATAACTACAAATGAGGCATAATGATGCAATATGTACATATAGCTAGCCTAAATAGCATGTTAGCATCGATTAGCTTGCAGTCATGCAGTGACCAAATATGTCTGATTAGCACTCCACACAAGTCAATAACATCAACAAAACTCACCTCTGTGCATTCACGCACAACGTTAAAAGTGTGGTGGACAAAATGAGACAGAAAAAGAAGTGGCATAAAACACGTCCTAGAAAGTCGGAGAAAGCTATACATGTAACAACTAAGGTGAGTTCAAGGACCGCCAAAATTAGTAGGACAAAACGGCGCTTGCCAAATACTCGCATGTTTAATACAAACAGTGTGATTTATAACAATTAGGGAGGTTTGTGTCACGTTTGTCCTCCTACAGAAACCATATTAAAACAAAAAATAATTTTTTTTCCCCTCATCTTTTTCCATTTTTCATACATTTTTAAAAAAGTTTCAGAGAGCCACTAGGGCGGCGCTAAAGAGCCGCATGCGGGTTGCCGACCCCTGGTTTAAGACTCCATTAGTTCCTGTTTTTGCGCTCCCTAGTTTGGTTTCCATGACGACTCATTAGTTTCACCTGCCTCATGTGTTTCGGATCCCGCACCTGCTCTAATCAGAGACTATTATTTAAGCCTGTTTTCCCAGTTAGTCGGTGTGGCGACATTGCTCTTTTCATGCTGATATTCTTGCGATTGCTCTTTTCACGCTTTCATGCCATGCCACGTAAGTTTTGTTTATTCAAGCCACAGTTTAGTGAGTTTTTTTCATGTCTTTTAGTTTCCTACGTTTTTTGCCTGAGCTTTCGCGTGCGTTAAGCGGGTTGTTTTCTGTTTTTGTAGTGCTTTGAGTTGAAGATTAAATCATGTTTTTACCTGCACGCCATGTCCGGAGTAGTCAGTTTGCTTCATGGGAAAACAATCCTCGCCGTAAGCTGAGAAAAACTCCTCGTTCTGACAACCTTCTGGTACCTGGAAGTAATGTAAGAACAACTATTTACCTCACTGTGCCCCAGCGAGGCCAGCTCTACGTAGGGGGCAAGACGAATGTCTGGCGTGCCACCTCAAATCAAAATGTTCGAAGTTGAGAAAGTACATATTAATATACTGTATTTTCCGGACTATAAGGCGCACTTAAAATCCTTTTTTTCCCCTCAAAACTCAACAGTGAGGCCTTATAACCCGACGCGCCTAATGTAAGGAATACGTTTGGTTGAGCTTACTCACCTCAAAGCTATTTTATTTGGTACATGGTTGTCAGGTTCAAACACCGATGACATCTATTAATCAGACAAGAAGCAAGGAACCATGCAGAGACAGAGTTCAATTTAGCTCATGAGGAGAACGCATGGAGCTGCACACTTAGTCGCAGTCTCGCCCTACGCTCTAAGGCAGTGGTCCCCAACCACCAGGCCGCGGCCTGGTACCGGTCCGTGGATCGTTTGGTACCGGGCCGCACAAGACATTTAAAAAAAGGAAAAAAAAAAAAAAAAAAAAAAATAATTTAATTTTTTTTTTTTTTTTTTTTAATTTTTTTGAATTTATTAAATCAACATAAAAACACAAGATACACTTACAATTAGTGCACTAACCCAAAAAACCTCCCTCCCCCATTTAAACTCATTCACACTCAGGGCCGGCCCGTGGCATAGGCCGTATAGGCAAATGCTAAGGGCGCCGTCCATCAGGGGGCGCCACGCCAGTGCCACAAATGTTGGAGAAAAAAAAAAAAAAAGTTGGTACTATTATTTCTAAATACAAAAAATAATCCCACGTTAATTAAAATGCGAAGTAAAGCCTATTTAATAGAAATATTATTTGTTACAACATTACGCCCCCCCTTCCCCCGCACGGTGCGCCTCCTCACTTCCCGTATCATGACTCTTTTTGAACGTCACCACCAAAAAATCAACACAAGATGTCAAAACGGCCAAAACTGTCAGGTGCCCATGGAAGAAAAAAGAGAAAAGAAGAGGAGAAACGAGAAAAAGACAGAGGTAGCAGGTAGGTAACGTTAGCCTACATTAAATTATTTGTCTGTCACAGAATGTGATAGTAACCTGGCTTTTTAGCATTAAGCTAATGTTACATGATTCGGCAATTGCTAATCAATACATAGCTAGTTCTGCTTTAACGTCGGGTTAATATTGTGGAGGGGGCTAAATGTTATGGAAAATAATAATGTAACGTTAGGTAATTACAGTACTCCCACCTTACATTCCTCAGGGACATTTTGTACTAGATCTTTTAAGCAGGTGTTTTTTTTTACATTGTTATTGCCTTCTGGTTAGCTAATGTTTGCCCTGCAGGTAATAGTCACTTTCCCACCCCTTTATGTATTAGGTATAGTTGTAAGCCTAGTTGTTAAAGTGCACATCATTAATGTTAATTAAGCAATATCACATGAGAGAGAATGCTGTTTTTTAATTTGAGCACTGCTGTGATTCGGTTAAAGATAATCATAACATAACATTCTCATATAATATGTTAATTTGCTTTCTTTAAGTAAAAAAAGGTCAAAGACAAAGCTATTCGGTTTCTCGTGAGTATATACACTTCACTGCCGATGTGGGGGGGGGCGCCACCTAAAATCTTGCCTAGGGCGCCAGGTTGGTTAGAGCCAGCTCCTGTTCACACTCATTCACACAAAAGGGTTGTTTCTTTCTGTTATTAATATTCTGGTTCCTACATTATATATCAATATATATCAATACAGTCTGCAAGGGATACAGTCCGTAAGCACACATGATTGTATTTTTTTAAGACAAAAAAAAATAAAATAAATAAATACACTCATGTGTTGCCATTTCTAATATAAAGTAGTGTAAAGTTCTTACTTATATCTGTCAGTAAACTCGCCATGAAAGCGCTAAAACATACCGGTATCGTGAGTTTACATTATTCACCCAAGGAACTCTAGTTATTAGAGTTCCGGTCGGGCGGTTTTTCACGGGACACATTTCCCGATGCTGCTCCGTTATTGATTGAAGTAAAGTCTGAATGACATTTAAACAGTTAGCTCCATCTTTTGACACTTCTTCCACTCCCGTCCTTGCACGCTACACCGCTACAACAAGGAAGTGTTTTACAGTTAGAAAAACATAATAATAATATGACTCCTTTAATGCGCCCTATAATCCGGTGTGCCTAATATATGAAAAAAGATCGAAACTAGAAGATTCATCGGCAGTGCGCCTTATAAGCCGTTGCGCCCTACGGTCCGGGAAATACGGTAATCACAAAACTAATGTATTACAAGTTGACAAAATGATCGGCAATAACGGAGAAATCCGTTGAAAAAGGGACACGATAAACGAGTATCTTCTCTCATCTCTCCCTCGGCTGCCAGGCTCCGCAAGTCCGCGCACACGCAGACACACACCTCCCCTCAGCACTCTGTAAATCAGTGTCGACGAATGAAAACGAGATGAAATGCACCGCAAAAAGTCAGTGTTCAAAAACGAGAAGAAAAAAATACAAAAATGAGGGGTATTTTATTTGAACTAAGCAAAATTATCTGCCAATAGAACAAGAAAATTCGGCTTGTCAAGACTTTCCAAAACAAGTCAAATTTGTACACTGAAAAAAGTCAGTGTTCAAAAACGAGAAAAAAAAAATACAAAAATGAGGGGTATTTTATTTGAACTAAGCAAAATTATCTGCCAATAGAACAAGAAAATTCTGCTTGTCAAGACTTTCCAAAACAAGTCAAATTAGCTAACCTCAATGAACCCAAAAATACCTTAAAATAAGTATATTCTCACTAATAACAAGTGCACTTTTCTTAGTAGAAAACAAAAAAAAGATCTTTTTGCTCAATATGTTGAAAAATATTCTTAAATGAAGTAAACGCTAGTGCCATTATCTTGACATAATGATATGCGCTCGGCATTACATTTCTTGAAACCAGCAAACTTATACTAAAAACAGATTTATTGTTCTTAATGGAAAGGCAACAAGGCAAGCGCTTGTTACTCTCGGGGTCTCCTAGCCGCTCAGGCAAATCATATGGTCTAAAAATGCATTTTTCCATGGATAACATGACATCATCGCGCCAAGTGCGTGCTCTTTCAGTCAATCAGTGCGCATATATACAGCCCGGCCCCCGGCCAACATTTTTTTAATTGTAATTTTGAGGAATTAATCTGAATGTGCATGAACTATTTCTGTTCAAAATTGTTAGAAATGTCAAATGTTTAAATATTAACTGTCAGTTTGCTGTACTGTGCCAACTGTACTACTATATGAGTACCTATTTTCTATTGTTTCATTGAAAATAAAACAGCAAAGTCCATTTGGCTGTCATCTGTTTTAATTATGAGACACAATTGTGTCAAAATCTTTTTTTTTCATGCTTGAAATAAGAAATTATTACTTTAAAAAAAGCAGTTTTATACTTGTGAGTGTTGATGACACAGCTTTGCAACAGTTGATATTCTAGTTCCAAGCATGTTTTACTCAATATAGCTCATCAAATCTCAGCAACAAGCTGTAATATCTTACTAAGATCATTTAGGACACTTAAAACAAGTAAAACACTCTAACATAAAATCTGCTTAGTGAGAAGAATTATCTTATCAGACAGAAAATAAGCAAATATCACCCTTACTTGAGATATTTAATCATACTTAGATCTCAGTTTTTGCAGTGCAGGAACTTAAGTCTTCAGGTGGGACGCCCATCTTGTACAGGTGTGAAGGTAGAGGCCTGACAAAGTGAAATCAATATCTCCAGGTTGGAGTTGGACTAATGCAATGAAGAAGGCACAGAAAAAGAGTGCTAGGGCATGATGGAGGAGCGTGTACACATAATCCCCCCTTCACCTTTCTGTCTGCCCCCTCATGTATGCCTGCCTAGAACAGGCCCTGTGCCCGAGGCTTATGACCATTTGTCACTGGTGCATACCTGAGCCCTGATGGTGTGTGTCCTGTTGGTTGTTTGGTCTCTGTAGGACAGCTGAGGACACGACAGCACCGTGTCTGGAAGAGAACGTGGATACCACATCTATTTCGAGAAAGGTGAGAGCAACTTTCATTACATCACACACTCTCAGCTTGTAGTACAAGTCCACATGCTAACAGACTTCCCAGAAAAGTCATTGTTCACACTGCAGGTCAATTTAGATTTGAATCGGATTTTTTCATTTCCAAATTTTCATATCCGACCCAGGCCTCTTTCATATGTGGAAAGAAAGCGGATATACACTACCGTTCAAAAGTTTGGGGTCACCCAAACGATTTTGTGGAATAGCCTTCATTTCTAAGAACAAGAATAGACTGTCGAGTTTCAGATGAAAGTTCTCTTTTTCTGGCCATTTTGAGCGTTGAATTGACCCCGCAAATGTGATGCTCCAGAAACTCAATCTGCTCAAAGGAAGGTCCGTTTTGTAGCTTCGGTAACGAGCTAAACTGTTTTCAGATGAGTGAACATGATTGCGCAAGGGTTTTCTAATCATCAATTAGCCTTCTGAGCCAATGAGCAAACACATTGTACCATTAGAACACTGGAGTGATAGTTGCTGGAAATGGGCCTCTATACACCTATGTAGATATTGCACCAAAAACCAGACATTTGAAGCTAGAATAGTCATTTACCACATTAGCAATGTATAGAGTGTATTTCTTTCAAGTTAAGACTAGTTTAAAGTTATCTTCATTGAAAAGTACAGTGCTTTTCCTTCAAAAATAAGGACATTTCAATGTGACAGACTAATTGCCAGAAATAGCCAATTTGCTCAATTTACCTTTAACTCTATGTTATTGTTAATAATTAATGATATTTACACTTAATTGAACGGTTTAAAAGAGGAGAAAACACGAAAAAAATGACAATAAAATTTTGAAACATAGTTTATCTTCAATTTCGACTCTTTAAAATTCAAAATTCAACCGAAAAAAAGAAGAGAAAAACTAGCTAATTCGAATCTTTTTGAAAAAATTTAAAAAATAATTTATGGAACATCATTAGTAATTTTTCTTGATTAAGATTAATTTTAGAATTTTGATAACATGTTTTAAATAGGTTAAAATCCAATCTGCACTTTGTTAGAATATATAACAAATTGGACCAAGCTATATTTCTAACAAAGACAAATCATTATTTCTTCTAGATTTTCCAGAACAAAAATTTTAAAAGAAACTCAAAAGACTTTGAAATAAGATTTAAATTTGATTCTAAAAATGTTCTAGATTTGCCAGAATAATTTTTTTGAATTTTAATCATAATAAGTTTGAAGAAATATTTCACAAATATTCTTCGTCGAAAAAACAGAAGCTAAAATGAAGAATTAAATTAAAATTTATTGATTATTCTTTACAATAAAAAAAATTAATTTACTTGAACATTGATTTAAATTGTCAGGAAAGAAGAGGAAGGAATTTAAAAGGTAAAAAGGTATATGTGTTTAAAAATCCTAAAATCATTTTTAAGGTTGTATTTTTTCTCTAAAATTGTCTTTCTGAAAGTTATAAGAAGCAAAGTAAAAAAATTAATGAATTTATTTAAACATGTGAAGACCAAGTCTTTAAAATATTTTCTTGGATTTTCAAATTCTATTTGAGTTTTGTCTCTCTTAGAATTAAAAATGTCGGGCAAAGCGAGACCAGCTTGCTAGTAAATAAATAAAATAAAAAAATAGAGGCAGCCCACTGGTAAGTGCTGCTATTTGAGCTATTTTTAGAACAGGCCAGCGGGCTACTCATCTGGTCCTTACGGGCTACCTGGTGCCCGCGGGCACCGCGTTGGTGACCCCTGTACTATGGTAATCTAATTAGTTACTATGGTAATCTAAGTCACAGCAGCTCAGACGAGGCACCAAGCAGTGTGGGTGGGGAGCGTTTCCACAGAGCCTGAAATGCGGGTGTCAGCGACAGACGCGGAAGGAGATTTTTACAACAAAGTTCTAAAGCTTAGTGATGTATCAGATGTATCAGATGGAGGTGGGGTATTTTTCACCCTTCGCGTTCCTATTTCGCCGTGTTTTTTAGCATTTTTGTTGCGTTTCGCTTGATGGTAAAATTAGTCGCATCGAGAGGGGTTGTGACGTTCATATGTTGTCAATATTCAGTGTTTTATCGTTCATAGTTAATATTGTAAATCCCACATTCTTTATTTTCATGTACATTCTGGGTGTCTCATTCCGTAAAAAAAATGTTTTAATTTCATTCCGTTTTTTCAGGCGGTCTGTCATAACGTTTATAGCATTCAATCTAGAGATGTCCGATAATATCGGACTGCCGATATTATTGGCCGATTAACGCTTTAAAATGTAATGTCGGAAATTATCGGTATCGGTATCAAAAAGTAAAATGTATGACTTTTTAAAACGCAGCTGTACGGAGTGGTACACGGCCGTAGGGAGAAGTACAGAGCGCCAATAAACCTTAAAGGCACTGCCTTTGCGTGCCGGCCCAGTCACATAATATCTACGGCTTTTCACACTCACAAGTGAATGCACCGCATACTTGGTCAACAGCCATACAGGTCACAATAATTGTATTATTATTAAATTCTTACTATTATTTATTTATTTATTTTTATTGTGATTACTTATGGAGTTTATTGTGAAAAAATTGTGAACAGGAAGTGAGCAAAAAGTTTTGCAACTGTTATGTAAAGAAAAGGGGGTAGGATTAAATAAGCTCGGCTTCTTCCTACTCCTTTTCGAACATGTTGAAAAGAGAAACTGGAAATTGTGATGTATCATGCTGTATGCTTGCATGTTCGAAATAAACTCAAACTCAAACACCGAGGGTGGCGTATAAACAACTTTAACACTGTTACAAATATGCGCCACACTGTGAACCCACACCAAACAAGAATGACAAACACATTTCGGGAGAACATCCGCACCGTAACACAACATAAACACAACAGAACAAATACCCAGAACCCCTTGCAGCACTAACACTTCCGGGACGCTACAATATACACTCCCAGCTACCCCCTACCCCCCTTATTTTGGAAAACCTTGTTACATTGTTTAATGCATCACAACAAAATGAGGCATAATAATGTGTTAATTCCACCACTGTATATATCGGTATCGGTTGATATCGGGATCGGTAATTAAGACTTGGACAATATCGGAATATCGGATATCGGCAAAAAAGCCATTATCGGACATCTCCAATTCAATCAGACATTATTGTGAGGTTTTGTACTAGTGTTCCTAAAAATCAGATATATCAGCCCCCAGACACTTTTTTTTCTCAAAATTTGGCCCCCCGAGTCAAAATAATTGGTGCTAACCCAACGCTGATTTACACTAAAAATAATTTATGCAATTTAGCGATTAGTATTAGCAATATTACACGGCAACTTTGAACACCTCCGAATATGACAATTAAATAGACAACTAATGGCTATTTAATTGCGGTCCTCTCCAAGGTTTCTCAGTCATTCTCATCGACGTCCCGCAGGGGTTGTGAGTTTTTCCTTGCCCTTGTTGTGGGCGCTGAACCGCGGATGCCGTTGTGGCTTGTGCAGCCCTTTGAGACACTTGTGATTTAGGGCTATATAAATAAACATGGATCGATTGATAATGTGTGCATTCCACTTAATCGGCTGATCTAGAATAACAAACAATCGTTTTAGGCAAACAAGAGACCTGAAGGGCACATTCAATATCTTAATGGCAGGAGACTGTTCAACTGTATTGCTCTTCTTTTGGAACAGCAGCTTTTAAAGGGGGGGCTGTTATGCAAAACCAACTTGTCTTACCCATCGGTACCTGTTTTTGTGTATTCGGAATCTGCATTAGTCCCGAAAATGGGAAATCAAATCATGGAAGGATGGCGGAGATATTTATAAAACAATCTTCAGTGTTTGCCATAAACTGCCAAGATACCTGTGGCGGTGGGGGCGTGGCTATGGGCGTGGTCACCGTGACATCATCGAGTAATTTGCATAATTTCCTACAATGATATGATTTTCTCTAAAAAGGCTCAAAAAATGTATACTTACTAATTAATAACAGTTTTGTTTTAAACCTCCATCCATCCATCCATTTTGCAATATAATTACAACACTTTATGTACATATTTATGTACAGATTTGAACAATAAGTTATTCACTGAAATATATTTATTAATTGTGGTTCTTACAAAAAATATATCTTATAGAATATAAAAGCTAAAATGTCTCTTAAAGCTCTGCCCCTTTAATTAGTGCATACTAAATAATTTAACTTTAGCCTACTACTACAACCATATTATTTACCAGCAACATAAAGTGAAACAGAGGCAGAGGTGTCCTGCCACAGTCAGTAACAAATAAACAGAAAACAGTAGTGGTCAAATACAAATAAGGCAACAAGAGAAGTATCCTACACTTCTCTTTTGTAAAGTAAATCTGAACAGCCTATATGGGCATCTACATCAACTATATGATTTGCCTGAGAAGCTGGACAGGACAAAAAAAAAAAAAAAAAAAAAAAAAATTAAATTTTTTTTTATTTGTGGCGGACGTAATTCTTTCGTGGCGGGCCGCCACCAATAAATGAATGTGTGGGAAACACTGATCTTGCCTTCCTTCATACTTCCTCCAAACAAGCCATTTGGAGTATGCACAAGTTGTGATATGTTCCAACATGCGACGTCAGCGGATTGACCACACATGGTAAAGGTTTACCTCGGGAGCTTTGCGCGAGTCCGCCATCAATAAGTCAATACATTTCTTCCTTCTTTTTCTCCATCCTCTTGTTGTGGGGCAGACTGGCTCGTACATGCACATGCATACTTACGCTGTCGCCATTTGTCACACAAAGTAGCGTATAGGTCGGGGGTCGGCAACACGCGGCTCTAGAGCCGCATGCGGCTCTTTAGCGCCGCCCTAGTGGCTCTCTGGAGATTTTTACAAAATGTATAAAGAATGGAAAAAGATGAGGGGAAAAAAATCTATTTTTTTGTTTTAGTATGGTTTCTGTAGGAGGACAAACATGACACAAACCTCCCTAATTGTTATAAATCACACTGTTTATATTAAACATGCTTCACTGATTCGAGTATTTGGCGAGCGCCGTTTTGTCCTACTAATTTTGGCGGTCCTTGAACTCACCGTATAGTTTGCTTACATGTATAACTTTCTCCGACTTTCTAGGACGTGTTTTATGCCACTTCTTTTTCCGTCTCATTTTGTCCACCACACTTTTAACGTTGTGCGTGAATGCACAAAGGTGAGTTTTGTTGATGTTATTGACTTGTGTGGAGTGCTAATCAGACATATTTGGTCACTGCATGACTGCAAGCTAATCGATGCTAACATGCTATTTAGGCTAGCTATATGTACATATTGCATCATTATGCCTCATTTGTAGCTATATTTGAGCTCATTTAGTTTCCTTTAAGTCCTCTTAATTCAATTTATATCTCATGACACATGTAATATGGCTTTTAATTTCTTGCGGCTCCAGACAGATTTGTTTTTGTATTTTTGGTCCAATATGGCTCTTTCAACATTTTGGGTTGCCGACCCCTGGTATAGGTCGAACTTCTATCTGTCAGTAGACTCCATATGGAAGGGCTATAATCTACAACATAATCTATGCAACATTTTGACCAAAGAACCACCGTTCCATGTTATGTAGACCGCAGAAAAGTGTTTTGAATGTAGAAAAAAAAAAATCATAAAATGAGCCCTTTTTAAGAGTTTGAATAGACGACATTGCGCTGCATGAAAAATTCCCTTCAGAATAAAATCGCAACTTAATTTTCATATTTGTCTTCCCAATAAGATTAAAATACATTCAATGACACTTAAAATAAAAAAAAATAAACTTTTCCTGCTCCAGCCTGAATCATTTCATTTATTCTGTTGTTATTAATATTATATTTATTTATTTAATTTTTCTACTCTGTCCATATCATAAAACAAGCAGGCACAGTAACCCCTCGTTGATCGCTCTAACTGGTAATTGGTTGTAGAACCTAATTGGAAAGTGGAACTTACAAATAATAATTGGAATATGACAAAAAAAAAATAAGACCTTCTTTTCAGCATTATGAGAGCCCTGTCAAAATAAAATACACCCACAAAGTCACCTTCACACCGGTTTAAAAACAATATAGTAATGCTGCCAATCAGTGGCCACGATACTGAACAGTGCACTCCGATTAGTTTGGTCTCGTTTAGTGGACATATTATTCATATTTCCAGTTTATTTAGCCATTTTTGTGCTTAAACAACACTTTATCTAGGCCAAAAATATATAGAATATATGGTATTTAAATCATAATTTACTTAAGTATTTGGTCAAATGTTGCTATTATTATCATTCTCAGTGGCCTAGTGGTTAGATCAGGGGTCACCAACGCGGTGCCCGCGGGCACCAGGTAGCCCGTAAGGACCAGATGAGTAGCCCGCTGGCCTGTTCTAAAAATAGCTCAAATAGCAGCACTTACCAGTGAGCTGCCTCTATTATTTTAATTTAATTTATTTACTAGCAAGCTGGTCTCGCTTTGCCCGACATTTTTAATTCTAAGAGAGACAAAACTCATATAGAATTTGAAAATCCAAGAAAATATTTTAAAGACTTGGTCTTCACTTGTTTAAATAAATTCATTAATTTTTTTACTTTGCTCCTTATATTTTTCAGAAAGACAATTTTAGAGAAAAAATACAACCTTAAAAATGATTTTAGGATTTTTAAACACATATACCTTTTTACCTTTTAAATTCATTCCTCTTCTTTCCTGACAATTGAAATCAATGTTCAAGTAAAAAAAAAATTTTTATTGTAAAGGATAATAAATACATTTTAATTTAATTCTTCATTTTAGCTTCTGTTTTTTCGACGAAGAATATTTGTGAAATATTTCTTCAAACTTATTATGATTAAAATTCAAAAAAATTATTCTGGCAAATCTAGAAAATCTGTAGAATCAAATTTAAATCTTATTTCAAAGTCTTTTGAATTTCTTTTAAAATTTTTGTTCTGGAAAATCTAGAAGAAATAATGATTTGTCTTTGTTAGAAATATAGCTTGGTCCAATTTGTTATATATTCTAACAAAGTGTAGATTGGATTTTAACCTATTTAAAACATGTCATCAAAATTCTAAAATTAATCTTAATCAGGAAAAATTACTAATGATGTTCCATAAATTCTTTTTTTAAGTTTTTCTCTTTTTTTTTCGGTTGAATTTTGAATTTTAAAGAGTCGAAATTGAAGATAAACTATGTTTCAAAATTTAATTGTCATTTTTTTGGTGTTTTCTCCTCTTTTAAACCGTTCAATTAAGTGTAAATATCATTAATTATTAATAATAACATAGAGTTAAAGGTAAATTGAGCAAATTGGCTATTTCTGGCAATTTATTTAAGTGTGTATCAAACTGGTAGCCCTTCGCATTAATCACTACCCAAGAAGTAGCTCTTGCTTTCAAAAAGGTTGGTGACTCCTGGGTTAGAGTGTCCGGCCGTGAGTTCAAACCCCGGCCGAGTCATACCAAAGACTATAAAAAAATGGGAGCCATTACCTCCCTGCTTGGCACTCAGCATCAAGGGTTGGAATTGGAGGTTAAATCACCAAAAATGATTCCCGGGCGTGGCCCCCGCTGCTGCTCACTGCTCCCCTCACCTCCCAGGGGGTAATCAAGGGTGATGGGTCAGAATGCAGAGAATAATTTCGCCACATCTAGTGTGTGTGTGTGACAATCATTGGTACTTTAACTTTAATTTATTTATTTTGCCGACTGGCTAATTGGATAAAGCACATGTTGCTATTGCCGTACAGCAAGGATGTTACCACAAATGTCTCCTCGCTCTTCCGAGTAAAGTTGACATTTAACACTAAATAATGTGTTTAACCATCTGTTTCCACGCTTTAATGCAAATGCATTGTGTTTGCAGCGCTTTTGTTTCGTCGATTTCAAACTTCCCCGAAGCCTCCGCTGGTGAGATTTGCATCAACTTTATTTTGAAATCTACACTCACCAGGCCTGGCCCTAACCAATCTGGCGCCCTAGGCAAGATTTTAGGTGGCGCCCCCCCCCCCCCCCCACATCGGCAGTGAAGTGTATATACTCACAAGAAACTGAATAGCTTTGTCTTTGACCTTTTTTTTTACTTAAAGAAAGCAAATTAACATATTATATGAGAATGTTATGTTATGATTATCTTTAACCGAATCACAGCAGTGCTCAAATCGAAAAACAGCATTCCCTCTCATGTGATATTGCTTAATTAACATTAATCATGTGCACTTTAACAACTAGACTTACAACTATACCTAATATATAAAGGGGTGGAAAAGTGACTATTACCTGCAGGGCAAACATTAGCTAACCAAAAGGCAATAACAATGTAAACAAAAAACACCTGCTTTAAAGATCTAATACAAATTTCCCTGAGGAATGTAAGGTGGGAGTTTACCTAATGTTACATTATTATTTTCCATAACAATTTAGCCCCCTCCACAATATTAACCCGACGTTAAAACAGAACTAGCTATGTATTGATTAGCAATTGCCGAATCATGTAACGTTAGCTTAATGCTAAAAGCCAGGTTACTATCACATTCTGTAACAGACAAATAATTTCATGTAGGCTAACGTTACCTACCTGCTACCTCTGTCTTTTTCTCGTTTCTCCTCCTCTTCTTTTCTATTTTTTCTTCCCTGGACACCTGACAGTTTTGGCCGTTTTGACATCTTGTGTTGATTTTTTGATGTGGTGACGTCCAAAAAGAGTCATGATACGGGAAGGGAGGGGGCGCACCGTGCGGGGGGATGGGGGGCGTAATGTTGTATTAAATAATATTTCTATTAAATAGGCCTTACTTCGCATTTTAATTAGCGTGGGATTATTTTTTTTATTTAGAAATAATAGTACCAACTTTTTCTTTTTCTTTTCTTTTTTTTCTCCAACATTTATGGCACTGGCGTGGCGCCCCCTGATGGACGGCGCCCTTAGCATTTGCCTATACGGCCTATGCCACGGGCCGGCCCTGACACTCACTTACATATTGCACCACTAAGTTACAGTATTTGTGCATCCATCCTGTCTATTTGGTTCTTCCTCAGGCTCATCTGCAGGGGGAAGGCGTCATGGCGGCGTACGGACAGACTCAGTACAGCCCCACCCTTCAAGCTGCCGGACCGTACGCACCTTACACACATCACACGCAGGGCTATGGCGTGCCCTCCTACAGTGAGTGCACACACACACACACACACACAAACACACTCTTGTATTTGTTACCTTCTTGAGACCTCCGAGACCACTCTTTCTAGATATATAAAGATTTGTATTTACAACATGAATACTATATACATACCAGTGACGTGCGGTCACTAGAGACCGTTCAAAAGTTTGGGGTCACCCAAACCATTTTGTGGAATAGCCTTCATTTCTAAGAACAAGAATAGACTGTCGAGTTTCAGATGAAAGTTCTCTTTTTCGGGCCATTCTGAGCGTTTAATTGACCCCACAAATGTGATGCTCCAGAAACTCAATCTGCTCAAAGGAAGGTCAGTTTTGTAGCTTCTGTAACGAGCTAAACTGTTTTCAGATGTGTGAACATGATTGCACAAGGGTTTTCTAATCATCAATTAGCCTTCTGAGCCAATGAGCAAACACATTGTACCATTAGAACACTGGAGTGATAGTTGCTGGAAATGGGCCTCTATACACCTATGTAGATATTGCACCAAAAAGCAGACATTTGCAGCTAGAATAGTCATTTACCACATTAGCAATGTATAGAGTGTATTTCTTTAAAGTTAAGACTAGTTTAAAGTTATCTTCATTGAAAAGTACAGTGCTTTTCCTTCAAAAATAAGGACATTTCAATGTGACCCCAAACTTTTGAACGGTAGTGTATATATATATATATATATATATATATATATATATATATATATATATATATATATATATATATATATATATATATATATATGTATATATATATATATATATATCCCAGGGGGTGAGCAAGGGGATGGGTCAAATGCAAAGGATGCACAACAATGTAAAACAACAACAACAAAAAGTGTCATGAAAACAGAATATTCAGGTTTGATAATTTTTTAATAAAGATTTTGGTAACACTTTAGTATGGGGAACATATTCACCATTAATTAGTTGCTTATTAACATGCACATTAGTAACACATTGGCTCTTAATTAGTCATTATTAAGTACTTATTAATGCCTTATTCGGCATGGCCTTATTATACAACCATATTCACCATTACTAACCCTAACCTTAACCCCAACCCTAACCCTCTAACCCTAACCCTAACCCCAACCCTAACCAAATAACTCTAAATTAAGTCTGTGTTACTTAGAATATGTTCACCTAGTGTCCAATTAACTCTAAATTAAGTCTTTGTTACTTAGAATATGTTCCCCTAGTGTCCAATTAACTCTAAATTAAGTCTTTGTTACTTAGAATATGTTCCCCTAGTGTCCAATTAACTCTAAATGAAGTCTTTGTTACTTAGAATATGTTCCCCTAGTGTCCAAATAACTCTAAATTAAGTCTTTGTTACTTAGAATATGTTCCCCTAGTGTCCAATTAACTCTAAATTAAGTCTTTGTTACTTAGAATATGTTCCCCTAGTGTCCAAATAACTCTAAATTAAGTCTTTGTTACTTAGAATATGTTCCCCTAGTGTCCAAAAAACTCTAAATTAAGTCTTTGTTACTTAGAATATGTTCCCCTAGTGTCCAAATAACTCTAAATGAAGTCTTTGTTACTTAGAATATGTTCCCCTAGTGTCCAAATAACTCTAAATTAAGTCTTTGTTACTTAGAATATGTTCCCCTAGTGTCCAAAAAACTCTAAATTAAGTCTTTGTTACTTAGAATATGTTCCCCTAGTGTCCAAAAAACTCTAAATTAAGTCTTTGTTACTTAGAATATGTTCCCCTAGTGTCCAATTAACTCTAAATTAAGTCTTTGTTACTTAGAATATGTTCCCCTAGTGTCCAAATAACTCTAAATTAAGTCTTTGTTACTTAGAATATGTTCCCCTAGTGTCCAAAAAACTCTAAATTAAGTCTTTGTTACTTAGAATATGTTCCCCTAGTGTCCAAATAACTCTAAATTAAGTCTTTGTTACTTAGAATATGTTCCCCTAGTGTCCAAAAAACTCTAAATTAAGTCTTTGTTACTTAGAATATGTTCCCCTAGTGTCCAAATAACTCTAAATTAAGTCTTTGTTACTTAGAATATGTTCCCCTAGTGTCCAAAAAACTCTAAATTAAGTCTTTATTACTTAGAATATGTTCCCCTAGTGTCCAAATAACTCTAAATGAAGTCTTTGTTACTTAGAATATGTTCCCCTAGTGTCCAAATAACTCTAAATTAAGTCTTTATTACTTAGAATATGTTCCCCTAGTGTCCAAATAACTCTAAATGAAGTCTTTGTTACTTAGAATATGTTCCCCTAGTGTCCAAATAACTCTAAATTAAGTCTTTGTTACTTAGAATATGTTCCCCTAGTGTCCAAATAACTCTAAATTAAGTCTTTGTTACTTAGAATATGTTCCTATAGTGTCCAAATAACTCTAAATTAAGTCTTTGTTACTTAGAATATGTTCCCCTAGTGTCCAAATAACTCTAAATTAAGTCTTTGTTACTTAGAATATGTTCCCCTAGTGTCCAAATAACTCTAAATTAAGTCTTTGTTACTTAGAATATGTTCCCCTAGTGTCCAAATAACTCTAAATTAAGTCTTTGTTACTTAGAATATGTTCCCCTAGTGTCCAAATAACTCTAAATTAAGTCTTTGTTACTTAGAATATGTTCCCCTAGTGTCCAATTAACTCTAAATGAAGTCTTTGTTATGTAGAATATGTTCCCCATACTAAAGTGTTACCAAGACTTTTTTTCTCAAAACAGTCTATTTTTCCCCCAGAAAAACACATTGACTTTATCGTCAACAAAAATTTGGACAATTTTTCCTGAAAAATAAACTTTTATTCTTGAAAGAACAACATTTTAGTATATATTTTTAACCTGACTTTATTGAAAATGTCTCGTGGGACAGGCAAAAGTAAAGTTGGCGAAAATCATTTAACGTTTCTAAAACCTTTATTCTTTCAGGAATAAAGGTTTATTTTTCAGGAAAATTTGTCCACATTTTTGTCGACGATAAAGTCAATGTGTATTTGTGGGTGAAAAATAGACTGTTTTGAGAAAAAAAGTCTTGGTAACACTTTAGTATTGGTTAACATATTCTAAGTAACAAAGACTGAATTTAGCGTTAATTTGACACTAGGGGAACATATTCTAAGTAACAAAGACTTAATTTAGAGTTAATTGGACACTAGGGGAACATATTCTAAGTAACAAAGACTTAATTTAGAGTTAATTGGACACTAGGGGAACATAATCTAAGTAACAAAGACTTAATTTAGAGTTAATTGGACACTAGGGGAACATATTCTAAGTAACAAAGACTTAATTTAGAGTTAATTGGACACTAGGGGAACATATTCTAAGTAACAAAGACTTAATTTAGAGTTTTTTGGACACTAGGGGAACATATTCTAAGTAACAAAGACTTAATTTAGAGTTATTTGGACACTAGGGGAACATATTCTAAGTAACAAAGACTTCATTTAGAGTTATTTGGACACTAGGGGAACATATTCTAAGTAACAAAGACTTAATTTAGAGTTATTTGGTTAGGGTTGAGGTTAGTAATGGTGAATATGGTTGTATAATAAGGCCATGCAGAATAAGGCATTAATAAGTACTTAATAATGACTAGTTAAGAGCCAATGTGTTACTAATTTGCATGTTAATAAGCAACTAATTAATGGTGAATATGTTCCCCTAACTAAAGTGTTACCAAAATCTCTATTAAAAAAATGATCAAACCTGAATATTCTGTTTTCATGACACTTTTTTGTTGTTGTTGTTTTACATTGTTGTGCAGGCATGTGAAATATCTGTGAAAAAGTTTTCAAACAGTCCTTTTAGCGTCCGCTGTGGACCGAAGCTGGTACCACTAAACTTGGACTTCTGGACAGGCTACAGAGGAAAGCCCTCCGCTTCCTGAGAACAGATGACCCGACCAACGTTGGAATGTATCCACAGGAGCATCCCAACGATAGTCACACACACACACTAGGCAGTGTTTCCCACACATTCATCATTTATTTGTGGCGGCCCGCCACGAAAGAATTACGTCCGCCACAAAATTTAAAAAAAAAAATATATATATATATATATATATATATATATATATATATATATATATATATATATATATATATATATATATATATATATATATATATATATATAAAAAATTTGTCCTGTCCAGCTTCTCAGGCAAATCATATAGTTGATGTAGATGCCCATATAGGCTGTTCAGATTTACTTTACAAAAGAGAAGTGTAGGATACTTCTCTTGTTGCCTTATTTGTATTTGACCACTACTGTTTTCTGTTTATTTGTTACTGACTGTGGCAGGACACCTCTGCCTCTGTTTCACTTTATGTTGCTGGTAAATAATATGGTTGTAGTAGTAGGCTAATGTTCAATTATTTAGTATGCACTAATTAAAGGGGCAGAGGTTTAAGAGACATTTTAGCTTTTATATTTTTATAAGATATATTTTTTGTAAGAACCACAATTAATGAATATATTTCAGTGAATAACTTATTGTTCAAATCTGTATATAAATATGTACATAAAGTGTTGTAATTATATTGTAAAATGGATGGATGGACGTTTAAAACAAAACTGTTATTATTAATTAGTAAGTATACTTTTTTTGAGCCTTTTTAGAGAAAATCATATCATTGTAGTAAATTATGCAAATTACTCGATGTCATGTGACCACGCCCATAGTCACGCCCCCACCGCCGCATATCTTGGCAGTTTATGGGAAACACTGCTAGGTGTGGTGAAATTACCCTCTGCATTTGACCCATCCCCTTGTTGACCCCCTGGGGGGTGAGGGGAGCAGTGAGCAGCAGCGGTGGCCGCGCTCTGGAATAGCAAATACGACACGGACTGGAACGATGGTTGGGCACCACTGTTATAGGAGACCTCAGGGTTAATTGAATTGAGGTGTCAATTGGAGCATTTATGGTAATAAAAAAAAAATGCACCAGTAGAAAATAATTGTCTTTCTTTAAAATGAATAATTACAATAGTGGTCAAAAGTTTACATACACTTGTAAATGGATGTCTTGAGTTTCCAATCATTTCTACAACTCTTATTTTTTCATGAATTTATTATGGGTCTACTGAAAATGTGAGCAAATGTGCTGGGTCAAAAGTATACATACAGCAATGTTAATATTTGCTTACATGTCTTTTGGCAAGTTTCACTGCAATAAGGCGCTTTTGGTAGCCATCCACAAGCTCCTGGTCGAATTTATGACCACTCCTCTTGACAAAATTGGTGCAGTTCGGCTAAATTTGTTGATTTTCCGACATGGACTTGTTTCTTCAGCATTGTCCACACGTTTAAATCAGTCATTTTAGCTTGTCCTGAAGAATTTGGAGGTAATCCTCCTTTTTCATTGTCCCATTTACTCTCTGTAAAGCACCAGTTCCATTGGCAGCAAAACAGGCCCATAGCATAATACTACCACCACCATGCTTGACGCTAGGGATGGTGTTCCTGGGATTAAAGGCTTCACCTTTTCTCCTCCAAACATATTGCTGGGTGTTGTGGCCAAACAGCTCCATTTTTTGTTTCATCTGACCACAGAACTTTCCTCCAGAAGGTCTTATCTTTGTCCATGTGATGTCAGAAGACAGCCATGACATTATGTTCTTTACAAGTGGATGTAAACTTTTGACCACGACTGTAAATATATCTTTGGATTTGCCACTTTTGATAACATTGAAGACATTTTTTTAACACATTCCCTTTATTTCTCAATGTGTGTGTGTGTGTGTGTGTGTGTGTGTGTGTGTGTGTGTGTGTGTGTGTGTGTGTGTGTGTGTGTGTGTGTGTGTGTGTGTGTGTGTGTGTGTGTGTGTGTGTGTGTGTGTGTGTGTGTGTGTGTGTGTGTGTGTGTGTGTGTGTGTGCAGACATCAAAACAGAGGATGGCCTGAGCCACTCGCCAGGGGGACAAACGGGACTTTTGGGCTACTCCAACTATGGCGGCGCCCCCGCTGGTCAGAGCCTGTACAGCTACTCCCACACACACGGTAAGTCTGAATGGCAATTATAATAACAATAACAACAACAATAATACAGCGCTGCTTTGGACAGTGTGTCCGTCCTTTCCTTACTCTCTCGTCTCACCTCTCGTCTCGGTATGCGTGACCTCTCTGGCTCAGCCCCCGCCCTCACACACACACACACACACACACACACACACACACACACACACACACACACACCTGTTCCCCATTAGCTGCGGTCTGGACTCTTGGCGTCAAACGTCTCAGCAGCCCCCCATCCCCGGCCCCTCCACCTCCTCTATTCTCAGGGTCAAACAAGCCCCCCTTACTTTCCCCTTTCCCTGCACAACAGGCATGGCGAGGATGGGGGGTGGGGGGGGGAGTGAGACAACAGACAGAACTAGGAGGATGAGGAGGGGGGGGGGGCTGTAATCATTCCTGAGCATGACTACTTGGTCAAGCGTGGATGAAGTTTAAGTGTATTTTACGAGGCTGTGTGCAGCTTTAACTGGACAGAGGATGTGAAAGAGGAAGAAAGCTTGTACAGTGTGACAGAGAGCTTGTTTCCTATTGGTCGGTTGCTTCCACTGACTTCTTAAAACTTGTTCACAGATGCTGGCTTTTCCACTTTGCGCCTATAACAATCCGGATGGTTCGTTTCCTCTTCGGTCCGGAGGACACACGACGTCCACAGTTTCCAAAAACAATTTGAAATGTGGACTCGTCAGACCACAGAACACTTTTCCACTTTGTGTCAGTCCATTTTAGATGAGCTCAGGCCCAGCGAAGCCGACGGCGTTTCTGGGTGTTGTTGATAAAGGGTTTTCGCCTTGCATAGGAGAGTTTTAACTTGCACTTACAGATGTAGCGACCAACTGTAGTTACTGACAGTGGGTTCCTGAAGTGTTCCTGAGCCCATGTGGTGATATCCTTTACACACTGATGTCGCTTGTTGATGCAGTACAGCCTGAGGGATGGAAGGTCACGGGCTTAGCTGCTTACGCGCAGTGATTTCTCCAGATTCTCTGAACCATTTGATGAATCCTGTCAACTGATTCTGGTAAATATGTTGTCCTGGTGCTTTTGGATCTGTCTGCTGCTTTCGACACCGTCGACCACGCCACCTTAATCACTCGTCTTGAGAACTGTGTGGGCATTAAAGGCCTACTGAAAGCCACTACTAGCGACCACGCAGTCTGATAGTTTATATATCAATGATGAAATCTTAACATTGCAACACATGCCAATACGGCCGGGTTAACTTATAAAGTGACATGTTAAAATTCCCGGGAAATATCCGGCTGAAACATCGCGGTATGATGACGTATGCGCATGACGAAGTCCGAGTAACGGAAGTTATGGTACCCCGTAGAATCCTATACAAAAAGCTCTGTTTTCATTTCATAATTCCACAGTATTCTGGACATCTTTTGCAATTTGTTTAATGAACAATGAAGGCTGCAAAGAAGACAGTTGTAGGTGGGATCGGTGTATTAGCAGCGGACTACAGCAACACAACCAGGAGGACTTTGTTGGAGCGCTAGCCGCGCTAGCCGCGCTAGCCGCCGACTTCACCTTGACTTCCTACGTCTCCGGGCCGCCAAACGCATCGGGTGAAGTCCTTCGTCCTTCTGCCGATCGCTGGAACGCAGGTGAGCACGGGTGTTGATGAGCAAATGAGGGCTGGCTGGCGTAGGTGGAGAGCTAATGTTTTTAGCATAGCTCTGTGCAGTCCGGTTGCTAAGTTAGCTTCAATGGCGTCCTTAGCACAGCATTGTTAACCTTCGCCAGCCTGGAAAGCATTAACCGTGTATTTACATGTCCACGGTTTAATAGTATTGTTGATATTCTATCTATACTTCGAGTCAGGGGTTTATTTCTTTTGTTTCTATATGCAGTTAAAGCAAGATGCTATCACGTTAGCTCATAGCTAAAGCATTTCGCCGATGTAAAAGGCACTGAATGTCCATTTCGCGTTCTCGACTCTCATTTTCAAGAGGATATAGTATCCGAGGTGGTTTAAAATACAAATCTGTGATCTACAATAGAAAAAGGAGAGTGTGGAATCCAATGAGCCAGCTTGTACCTAAGTTACGGTCAGAGCGAAAAAAGATACGTCCATCGCTGCCTCTCAAGTCCTTCACTGTAACGTTCCTCATCTACGAATCTTTCATCCTCGCTCAAATTAATGGGGTAATCATCACTTTCTCGGTCCGAATCTCTCTCGCTCAATTGTAAACAACGGGGAATTGTGAGGAATACTAGCTCCTGTGACGTCACGCTACTTCCGCTACAGGCAAGGCTTTTTTTTATCAGCGAGCAAAAGTTGCGAACTTTATCGTCGATTTTCTCTACTAAATCCTTTCAGCAAAAATATGGCAATATCGCGAAATGATCAAGTATGACACATAGAATGGATCTGCTATTCCCGTTTAAATAAAAAAAAATCATTTCAGTAGGCCTTTAAGGGCGCCGCCCTCAACTGGTTCCGGTCGTACCTAACTGACAGGAGTTTTTGTGTAAAAATAGACAGTTTTATGTCTTCCACAGCTCCTTTACCACATGGGGTTCCCCAGGGCTCAATCCTTGCCCCCAATCTTATTTGCGCTTTACCTTCTCCCCCTTGGTTCTATTTTTAGGAAGTGCGATATTGCGTTTCATTTTTATGCCGATGATTGCCAGATTTATTTTCCCATGGCACAAAATAACACGGTTCAACGCCTTATTGACTGCCTGCACGACATCAAAGCCTGGCTTTCAGCTAACTTCCTGAGCCTAAATGAAGACAAAACAGAAGTTATGTTGTTCGGTCCAAGTCGCTCCCCCTCCCCCAACGTTGACCTCGGCACTCAGCGACTGTGTCACAAACCTGGGGGTAAAGTTCCACTCAGATTTTAAATTCGAAAAACAAATCAGCAGCGTCGTACAAAAAAGCTTTTATTAATTACGCCAAATAGCGAAAGTGAAACCGCTTCTATCAGGACATGATCTCGAGAAACTAATCCACGCCTTTATCTCGACTGGTTTAGACTACTGCAATGCCCTGTATGTAGGCATTAGCCAGGCCTCCTGCAGCTCGTGCAGAACTCTGCTGCTCGTCTGCTAACACAGACCCGCAGACGTGAGCGCATCACCCCTATATTAGCGTCCCTTCACTGGCTCCCTGTGCGTTACAGAATCAATTTTAAACTCCTTTTATTTGTTTTTAAATGTCTAAACAACCTCGCGCCAACATATCTCTCCGACCTCCTTCAGCCTTACTGCCCCACCCGATCAGCCGATCAGCTGCTACTGACGGTCCCCTGACACAAGGCTGAAGCTTAGAGGTGACAGAGCTTTCGCCGCTGCTGCTCCCAAGCTCTGGAACGACCTACCTCTTAGTGTTAGACAAGCCTCCTCTCTTCCTGTTTTTAAATCTCTCTTAAAAACATACTTTTATTCCATGGCTTTTAACACAGAGTGATACCCATCCTGCAATGGCGCCCCATAATACACCTGCTGTGAACCTGTTTTTATGTTGTTATGTTTTATTTATTTATTTTTTATCGTGTTCTGTTTGTGTTGTGTTGTGTTTGCTCGGTTCTCGTATTATTTTTAACCTGCCCATTGTACAGCACTTTGGCTACCCCTGTGGTAAATTTTAAATGTGCTTTATAAATAAAGTTGATTTGATTTGATTTGATATTACGGAGCGTAGATGGTGAAATCCCTGAATTCCTTGCAATAGCTGGTTGAGAAAGGTTTTTCTTAAACTGTTCAACAATTTGCTCAGGCATTTGTTGACAAAGTGGTGACCCTCAACCCCATCCTTGTTTGTGAATGACTGAGCATTTCATGGAATCTACTTTTATACCCAATCATGGCACCCACCCGTTCCCAATGTGCCTATTCACTTGTGGGATGTTCCAAATAAGTGTTTGATGAGCATTCCTCAACTTTATCAGTATTTATTGCCACCTTTCCCAACTTCTTTGTCACGTGTTGCTGGCAGCAAATTCTAAAGTTAATGATTATTTGCACAAAAAAAATATGTTTATCAGTTTGAACATCAAATATGTTGTCTTTGTAGCATATTCAACTGAATATGGGTTGAAAATGATTTGCAAATCATTGTATTCCGTTGATATTTACATCTAACACAATTTCCCAACTCATATGGAAACAGGGTTGGTATTATTATTGGCCGGATTCAACGGATGCAACTTTAATAACTACACCTTGTACTTCGGTGCATCAGTAATAATCCATTCCAGGGTCAAACTGCGGCCCTTATTAACTGTACACGCCATGTGTGAGGTCATGGGTCGGCAACCCTAAATGTAGAAAAAGCAATATTGGACCAAAAACTTAAAAATAAAAATAAATCTTATATAAGAGCCTAATATAAGTGTTATAATGAAGGCAACACATGATGTAAGTGTCTATATTAGCTATAATACACTGCAAAAAGTGAAATCTAAGTAAGATGAAATATCTCAAATAAGGGTGATATTTGCTTATTTTCTGTCTGATAAGATCATTCTTCTCACTAAGCAGATTTTATGTTAGAGTGTTTTACTTGTTTTAAGTGTTTTGGTCCTAAATGATCTCAGTAAGATATTACAGCTTGTTGCTGAGATTTGATGACCTACACTACCGTTCAAAAGTTTGGGGTCACATTAAAATGTCCTTATTTTTCAATGAAGATAACTTTAAACTAGTCTTAACTATAAAGAAATACACTCTATACATTGCTAATGTGGTAAATGACTATTCTAGCTGCAAATGTCTGGTTTTTGGTGCAATATCTACATAGGTGTATAGAGGCCCATTTCCAGCAACTATCACTCCAGTGTTCTAATGGTACAATGTGTTTGCTCAGTGGCTCAGAAGGCTAATTGATGATTAGAAAACCCTTGTGCAATCATGTTCACACATCTGAAAACACTTTAGCTCGTTACAGAAACTACAAAACTGACCTTCCTTTGAGCAGATTGAGTTTCTGGAGCATCACATTTGTGGGGTCAATTAAACGCTCAAAATGGCCAGAAAAAGAGAACTTTCGTCCGAAACACGACAGTCTATTCTTGTTCTTAGAAATGAAGGCTATTCCACAAAATTGTTTGGGTGACCCCAAACTTTTGAACGGTAGTGTATATTGAGTAAAACATGCTTGAAACTAGAATACCAAGTGTTGCAAAACTGTGTCATCAACACTCACAAGGATAAAACTACTTTTTTAAAGTCATCATTTCTTATTTCAAGCATGGAAAAAAAATTGTGTCTCATAATTAAAACAGATGACAGCCAAATGGACTTTGCTGTTTTATTTTCAATGAAACAATAGAAAATAGGTACTCATATAGTAGTACAGTCGGCACAGTACAGTAAACTGACAGTTAATATTTAAACATTTGACATTTCAAACAATTTTGAACAGAAATAGTTCATGCACTTTCAGATAAATTCCTCAAAATTACAATAAAAAAAATGTTGGCCAAGGGTATATGCGCACTAATTGACTGAAAGAGCACGCACTTGGCGCGATGATGTCATGTTATCCATGGAAAAATGCATTTTTAGACCATATGATTTGCCTGAGCTGTTAGGAAACTTGTTGCCTTTCCATTAAGAACAATAAATTCGTTTTTAGTATAAGTTTGCTGGTTTCAAGAAATGTAATGCCGAGCGCATATCATTATGTCAAGATAATGGCACTAGCGTTTACTTCATTTAAGAATATTTTTCAACATATTGAGCAAAAAGGTCTCATTTTTTTTTCTACCAAGAAAAGTGCACTTGTTATTAGTGAGAATATACTTATTTTAAGGTATTTTTGGGTTCATTGAGGTTAGCTAATTTGACTTGTTTTGGAAAGTCTTGACAAGCCACATTTTCTTGTTCTATTGGCAGATAATTTTGCTTAGTTCAAGTAAAATACCCCACATTTTTGTATTTTTTTTTTCCTTGTTTTTGAACACTGACTTTTTGCAGTGTAGCCTACTATCAAAATGACTATGTGTCGTAGGCTGACGCAAATCTTTGTTGACAGAAATGTTGAAATTTAACATTTATTCTACACATTTTTACAACATTGGAAAACATTACTAAAATCAGAGGCTTCTCAGAGGGTGAGATAACTCCTGGAAATTACTGTCTTACAATGGCCAAAGGTATAGATGTGTGTGTCCAAGTTAAAGGAAACTGCAAGCTGTCTCCTTCTAATGGATTTATTTCAATCTTTGCAAGCTGGGTAACGTTTGCTGTGGTCTGGAACAACATGGCACACAAGCAAATACCACAAATGCAGCCAATATTACATACAGATAATGTGTCATGAGACATGCAAATATAATATGAAATACACAGAGGACATAAGTAAAGGAAATTAAATGAGCTCAAATGCACCTACAAACAAGGCATAATGATGCAATATGTACAAACAGCTAGCCTAAATAGCATGTTAGCACCGATTAATTTGCAGACATGCAGTGACCAAATATGCCTGATTAGCACTCCAACAAGTCAATAACATCAACAAAGCTCACCTTTGTGCATTCCCGCACAGCATAAAACTTTTGGTGGACAAAATGAAACAAAGGAGTGGCATAAAACACGTCTTTCTGTAGCAGCGTCGGAGAAAGTTGTACATGCAAACAAACTACGTGAGTTCAAGGATCGATGAAATTAGTAGGACAAAACGAAGCTCGCCAAATACCCGCCACTCGGGCAGCGCTAAAGAGCCGCATGCAACCCACAGCTCTTTAGCACCGCCCTAGTGGCTCCAAAGACCTCTTTCAGAGATGTGTGAAAATGGTAAAAGATAAAGAAAAAATATATATTTTTTCTTTTAATATATTTTCTGTAGGCGAACAAACATGACACAAACCTTCCTAATTGTTAAAAATCCCACTGTTTATGTTATACATGCTTCACTGATGAGAGTATTTGGCAAGCGCCGTTTTGTCCTACTAACTTCAGCGATCCTTGAACTCACCTTAGTTTGTTTACACGCACAACTTTCTCGGATGCTGCCACAGAAAGACGTGTTTTATGCCACTCCTCCTTTGTCTCATTTTGTCCACCAAACGTTTTATACTGTGTGTCAATGCACAAAGGTGAGCTTTGTTGATTTTATTGGTTTGCTGGAGTGCTTATCAGGCATATTTGGTCAATCCATGACCGCAAGCTAACCGATGCTAACATGCTATTTAGGCTAGCTGTATGTACATATTGCATCATTATGCCTCGTTTATAGGTATATTTAGTTTGTTTACACGCACAACTTTCTCTGATGCTGCCACAGAAAGACGTGTTTTATGCCACTCCTTCTTTGTCTCATTTTGTCCACCAAACGTTTTATACTGTGTGTCAATGCACAAAGGTGAGCTTTGTTGATTTTATTGATTTTCTGGAGTGCTTATCAGGCATATTTGGTCAATCCATGACCGTAAGCTAACCAATGCTAACATGCTATTTAGGCTAGCTGTATGTACATATTGCATCATTATGCCTCGTTTATATGTATATTTGAGCTCATTTAATTTATTTAACTTCTGTCCTCTGCGTATTTAATTTATATTTGCACGTCTCATGACTAGGGATGTCCGATAATGGCTTTTTGCCGATATCCGATATTCCGATATTGTCCAACTCTTTAATTACCGATACCGATATCAACCGATACCGATATCAACCGATATATGCAGTCGTGGAATTAACACATTATTATGCCTAATTTGGACAACCAGGTATGGTGAAGATAAGGTACTTTTTTTAAAAATTAGTAAAATAAGATAAATAAATTAAAAACATTTTCTTGAATAAAAAAGAAAGTACAACAATATAAAAACAGTTACATAGAAACTAGTAATGAATGAAAATGAGTAAAATTAACTGTTAAAAGTTAGTACTATTAGTGGACCAGCAGCACGCACAATCATGTGTGCTTACGGACTGTATCCCTTGCAGACTGTATTGATATATATTGATATATAATGTAGGAACCAGAATATTAATAACAGAAAGAAACAACCCTTTTGTGTGAATGAGTGTAAATGGGGGAGGGAGGTTTTTTGGGTTGGTGCACTAATTGTAAGTGTATCTTGTGTTTTTTATGTTGATTTAATTTTTAAAAAAAAAAAAAAGAAAAAAAAAATACGATACCGATAATAAAAAAAACGATACCGATAATTTCCGATATTACATTTTAACGCATATATCGGCCGATAATATCGGCAGGACGATATTATCGGACATCTCTACTCATGACACATTATCTGTACGTAATATTGGCTGCATTTCTGATAGTTGTTTGTGTGCCATGTTGTTCCAGACCACAGCAAACGTTACCCAGCTTGCAACGATTGTATTAAATCCATTAAAAGAAGACAGCCTGTCGTTTCCTTTAACTTGGACACACACTTCTATACCTTTGGCCATTCTGAGCCAGTAATTTCCAGAAGTTATCTCATCCTGTGAGAAACCTCCATTTTACTGATCATTTCCAATGTTGCAAAAATGTGCACAATTGGATACATTGCAGTCGTCTAAAATCGTCATTTTTGTTTTAAATGTGAGAATCTTTGCCGACACATTTACGTTAGGAGATGTTGGAGAGGGGGCGGGGTCAAAGGCATCGCAATGTACGATAATTATGTATTTGTGATAATTTTATGTATTATTTCTGTCAACGAAGATTTGCGTCAGCCTTTGATAGTAGGCTAATATAGCTAATAAAGACACTTACATCATGTGTTGCCTTCATTATAACACTTATATAGGCTTTTAATTTTTTTGCGGCTCCAGACAGATTTTTTAAAATATTTTTGGTCCAATATGGCAACATTTTGGGTTGCCGACCCCTGCTATAGCATAACATATATTGACCTACATTTAGGGATGTCCGATAATGGCTTTTTGCCGATATCCGATATGCCGATATTGTCCAACTCTTTAATTACCGATACCGATATCAACCGATACCGATATCAACCGATATATACAGTCGTGGAGTTAACACATTATTATGCCTAATTTGGACAACCAGGTATGGTGAAGATAAGGTACTTTTTAAAAAAATGAATCAAATAAAATAAGATAAATAAATTAAAAACATTTTCTTGAATAAAAAAGAAAGTAAAACAATATAAAAACAGTTACATAGAAACTAGTAATTAATGAACATTTGTAAAATTAACTGTTAAAGGTTAGTACTATTAGTGGAGCAGCAGCACGCACAATCATGTGTGCTTACGGACTGTATCCCTTGCAGACTGTATTGATATATATTGATATATAATGTAGGAACCGGAATATTGATAACAGAAAGAAATGGGGGGAGGGAGGTTTTTTGGGTTGGTGCACTAATTGTAAGTGTATCTTGTGTTTTTTATGTGGATTTAATAAAAAAATAAAAATAAAAAAAATTAAAATAACGATACTGATAATAAAAAAAACCGATACCAATACTTTCCGATATTACATTTTAACGCATTTATCGGCCGATAATATTGGCAGACCGATATTATCGGACATCTCTACCTACATTGCATTTGGTTTTAGCACATTTATTGCACAACATGTATCAAAATGGCCAACATGCAACCTTCCATTATTTAGTATGCGACATTTGCTGGAAAAAAGTTGGTATTACCTAGGGATGTCCGATTATATTGGCCTGCCGATATTATCGGCCGATAAGCGTTAAAATGTAATATCGGAAATTATTGGTATCGTTTTTTTAATTATCTGTATCGTTTTTTTTTAGTTTTTTTTTTTTTTATTAAATCAACATAAAAAACACAAGATACACTTACAATTAGTGCACCAACCCAAAAAACCTCCCTCCCCCCATTTCTTTCTGTTATCAATATTCTGGTTCCTACATTATATATCAATATATATCAATACAGTCTGCAAGGGATACAGTCCGTAAGCACACATGATTGTGCGTGCTGCTGCTCCACTAATAGTACTAACCTTTAACAGTTAATTTTACTCATTTTCATTCATTACTAGTTTCTATGTAACTGTTTTTATATTGTTTTACTTTCTTTTTTATTCAAGAAAATGTTTTTAATTTAGTTATCTTATTTTATTTTATTTTTTTAAAAAGTACCTTATCTTCACCATACCTGGTTGTCCAAATTAGGCATAATAATGTGTTAATTCCACGACTGCATATATCGGTTGATATCGGTATCGGTAATTAAAGAGTTGGACAATATCGGAATATCGGATATCGGCAAAAAGCCATTATCGGACATCCCTAGTATTACCCTTTCATAAGGGAGAGTTCTGGTGTTGAGGAAAAAGCTTTCAAGTAAAACTTGGAAGTTGATTGGACGTCAGTTAAAAATGACTCCATCAGGGACCAATCAGATCAACAAGGAGAAGAATACCGAGTGGCAGTTATGTTGCTCACTTCTGATAAAAGAGTTTCACAAGTCACATGAAACGATGCTCCCCAAGTCTTCGTCTTTCCTCCATCTTACTCTTTCCCCTAACGTTCTTCTCTCTTGTCAAGAAAATACAGATGTCAGACATTATGCAGGAATGTAAATATTCTTGTAAACACACAAAGTGGCCGCGTTGCCTTCCAAAGAGAGACGGCGTTCTCAAACAAAACGGATGTGTTTTGAAAAGTGTTCTTGCGCATCAATTAGCAGAGTTGACTTCACGTGGTCACAAACTGCCACA
>NC_084756.1:28034615-28037115 GCF_033978785.1 Entelurus aequoreus | reverse complement strand
GCCCCTAAAGCAGGGGTCCCCAAACTACGTTTCCGGCCCGCCATCGTCCAAAATCAGGCCCGCGGGAAGTCCCAAGTATAAAAATAAAATAAAAAATTATATATATATATATATATATATATATATATATATATATATATATATATATATATATATATATATATATATATATATATATATATATATATATATATATATATATATAATTATTTTTTTCTGTCTTTTCTTATCCACTTTGTACCGCTTGCTACTCACGGTGTCTCCTAGCCGCTCAGGCAAATCATATTGTCTAAAAATGCATTTTCTCATCGATAACGTGACATCATTGCGCGCGGAAAGTGCGCTATATATATATACAGTATATGTATATATATATATATATATATATATATACACACTTATATATATATATATATATATATATATATATATATATAAGTGTGTATATATATATATATATATATATATATATATATACATATATATATATATACATATATACATGTATATATACATATATATACATATATATATATACATATATATATACATATATATATATATATATATATATATATACATATATACATATATATATATATATATATATATATATATATATATATATATATATATATATATATATATATATGTATATATATATATATATATATATATATATATATATATATATATATATATATATATATATATACACAGCCCGGCCCCCGGCCAAATTGTTTTAACCCAATGCGGCCCCCGAGTCAAAAAGTTTAGGGACCCCTGCCCTAAAGGGACATGGGGGAAAAAAAATGTTTTTATAATATGTATCTTGTGCGCAAGAAAAACTATCTCGTGCGCACAAGAAACTTTTTCGTGCACACGAGAAACTTTTTATAAAGTTATAATTTTTATTTATTTTATTTTTTTTATTTATTTTTTTTAGACATGTATCTCGTGCGCACGAGAAACTTTTTATAAAGTTATAAAAAAAAAATTTTTTTTTTTTTTTTTTTAGACATGTATCTCGTGCGCACGAGAAACTTTCTTGTGCACACGAGATACATGTCTAAAAAAAAATTTAAAAAAAATATTTTTTTATTTTTTTATATTTATTTTAGAGATTGTTTCTCATGTCTAAAAAAAGTAAATAAATTAATTTTAAAAAAAATTTTTTTTTTAATAACTTTATAAAAAGTTTCTCGTGCGCACGAGATACATGTCTAAAAAAATTAAATAAAAATAAAAAATTAGAAAAAAATTAAATTCCCCATGTCCCTTTAGGGGCTCCGTATAACAGTCATACTAAAAAAAATGCCTGTATTATTGTATCTATGTGAGTTTTACTAGAATGAGGCGTTTTGGTAAGGTTTACAAATAAAAAAATTAGGTTTTACTCAAAATGACAGTACAACTGCCACACTCATGACAGTTATTTAAACATAACTCCTAAACCACACTTGAAAAATTGCTAATAATGCCTGAAATAATGCATCCTTGTGAGTTTTACTCGAAATATATGCTTTTTTAAGGCTTGCAAACACAAAAAGTCGTTTTTTACTCAATATGACAGTAATGTTCTTAGAATCCTGAGATAATGCGAAAAAAGCAATAAAAATGTATTCAAACACAACTCCTAAACCAAACATGCAAAATGTCTAAAAATGGCTGTAATATTGAATATATGTGAATTTACTAGAATCAGTTGTTTTTGTAAGGTTTGCAAATACAAAAAATAGGTTTTACTCACTATGACCGTATACTGTCACACTCAAATAAACCCAACAACATTATGATTTGTACAATTACAGAATGTGCCTGTTCTATTTTCAAACAAAGAAAACAATCTGAAGTTGTCTTTATTTTTAAGTTATCGTGCCGTGATTTTACCAGTCCGGCCCACTTGGGAGTAGATTTTTCTCCATGTGGCCCCCCCCCATCTAAAATGAGTTTGACACCCCTGGCGTAGAATGAGACTGACTGTATATGGTGCATTTTTAGGAGAGTACCACACGCCGCCCAGCCCCCCCACGCCGGGTAAAGAAGAGGCAGAAAGGGGCGGAGTCTCAACACGAAGGGGGTCTGACGGGAAGCTGAGGGGAAGGAAAAGGATCAGCGACCCAGCGCCGCCTCTAGATGCAGACATTGAGGTAAACATTGTCTTGATTTTTAAATTGTCCTGTATTATTATGTATTTTACAATGTACTGCTATTATATTTCCTGTATTTTATATTATTACTTTGAAGTTTTTTATATATATATATATATATTTTTTTTTTAATCCTGTAAAGCGTCTTTGAGTACTCTGAAAAGCGCTATACCAAATAAAATGTATTATTATTATTATTATTATTGATTTTAGCACAACAATGTATCTTCCATCCTCTTTCGCTTATCCGAGGTCAGGTTGCGGGGGCAGCAGCCTAAGCAGAGAAGCCCAGACTTCCCTCTCCCCAGCTTCTTCGTCCAAAACAATGAATATAACATCATTTAATATTT
>NC_084756.1:27998228-28034595 GCF_033978785.1 Entelurus aequoreus | reverse complement strand
CAATGCGTTTTCTTTATTTTCATGACTATTTACATTGTAGATTGTCACTGAAGGCATCACAACTATGAATGAACACATGTGGAGTTATGTACTTAACAAAAAAATGTGAAATAACTGAAAACATGTTTTATATTCTAGTTTCTTCAAAATAGACACCCTTTGCTCTGATTACTTTTTCGCGCACTCTTTGGCATTCTCTCCATGAGCTTCAAGACGTAGTCACCTGAAATGGTTTTCACTTCACTGGTGTGCTTGAAGCTCATGGAGAGAATGCCAAGATGTGTGCGAGGCAGTAATCAGCGCAAAGGGTGGCTATTTTGAAGACACGAGAATGTAAAACATGTTTTCAGTTATTATAGTCATGAAAATAAAGAAAATGCATTGAATGAGGAGAAGGTGTGTCCAAACTTTTGGCCTGTACTGTATATGTATATCTGTTAATATACATGTGTATATATATATATATATGTATGTATATATATATATATATCTATGTATATGTAGTCAAGGTTTCTGTGGTTTATCCGTTATACAGTGCTCAATACGGAATATACGTTGGGTCAGAAAAAACACAGAGGCTAAAACATCCCTACAAGCCTGTTTCGACGAGCAGGGAAACCTGCGAAACAGGCTTGTAGGGATGATATAGCCCCTGTGTTTTTTCTGACCTAACGTACATCTATATATGTATGTACTTGTTCACGAGTGAGGGAAGAGTGGATCCTGAGATCGACAGGCGGATCGGTGCGGCGTCTGCAGTGATGCGGACCCTGTATCGGTCCGTTGTGGTGAAGAAGAAGCAGCAAAACTCTCAATTTACCGGTCGATGATCTTTGGGTTATGACCGAAAGGACAAGATCACGGGTACAAGCGGAGGTGTTTAGGGCCCGTCCAGCTGGTAGGAGACCACGGGGAAGACCCAGGACACGGTGGAGAGACTATGTCTCCCTGCTGGCCTGGATAAAGTAGCTGCGACCCGACTTCGGATAAGCGGAAAAAGATGGATAAATGGATGATCTCGATCAATAAAAAAAATGTATATGGTGATAGTTTTCTGCCATATTGCCCAGTCCTAATATAATTAGATGTCTGTACACATCATCAGTCCCTAAATCTGCCATTCGTCACCGGGTCAACTTCTGTCTGAACAATGAGTCATTGGAAGCTCCCTGGCAACCCGACAATCTTCAAAAATAACTACGAAAATAAACAAAACGAAAAACAACAAAATTCCATCGTCTCCATTTGGTTTTTGCTGCAAAAGCACAACAAGGAAAAACAACATCCTGCAAACATTTGGATCCGTTGTGGCAGTTTGTGACCACGTGAAGTCAACTCTGCTAATTGATGCGCAAGAACACTTTTCAAAACACATCCGTTTTGTTTGAGAACGCCGTCTCTCTTTGGAAGGCAACGCGGCCACTTTGTGTGTTTACAAGAATATTTACATTCCTGCATAATGTCTGACATCTGTATTTTCTTGACAAGAGAGAAGAACGTTAGGGGAAAGAGTAAGATGGAGGAAAGACGAAGACTTGGGGAGCATCGTTTCATGTGACTTGTGAAACTCTTTTATCAGAAGTGAGCAACATAACTGGCACTCGGTATTCTTCTCCTGGTTGATCTGATTGGTCCCTGATGGAGTCATTTTTAACTGACGTCCAATCAACTTCCAAGTTTTACTTGAAAGCTTTTTCCTCAACACCAGAACTCTCCTTATGAAAGGGTAATACTAGGGAATGTCCGATAATGGCTTTTTGACGATATCCGATATTCCGATATTGTCCAACTCTTAATTACCGATACCGATATCAACCGATACCGATATCAACCGATATATGCAGTCGTGGAATTAACACATTATTATGCCCTAATTTGGACAACCAGGTATGGTGAAGATAAGGTACTTTTTAAAATAAATAAATAAAATAAGATAACTAAATTAAAAACATTTTCTTGAATAAAAAAGAAAGTAAAACAATATAAAAACAGTTACATAGAAACTAGTAATGAATGAAAATGAGTAAAATTAACTGTTAAAGGTTAGTACTATTAGTGGACCAGCAGCACGCACAATCATGTGTGCTTACGGACTGTATCCCTTGCAAACTGTATTGATATATATTGATATATAATGTAGGAACCAGAATATTGATAACAGAAAGAAATGGGGGGAGGGAGGTTTTTTGGGTTGGTGCACTAATTGTAAGTGTATCTTGTGTTTTTTATGTTGATTTAATAAATAAAAAAAACCCTAAAAAAAAAAAACCCGATACAGATAATAAAAAAACCGGATACCGATAATTTCCGATATTTCATTTTAACGCATTATTATCGGACATCCCTGGGTAATACCAACTTTTTTCCAGCAAATGTCGCATACTAAATAATGGAAGGTTGCATGTTGGCCATTTTCATACATGTTGTGCAATAAATGTGCTAAAACCAAATGCAATGTAGGTAGAGATGTCCGATAATATCGGGTCTGCCGATATTATCGGCCGATAAATGCGTTAAAATGTAATATCGGAAATTATCGGTATCGGTTTTTTTTAATTATCAGTATCGTTATTTTATTTTTATTTTTTTTTATTTTTTTTATTAAATCCACATAAAAAACACAAGATACACTTACAATTAGTGCACCAACCCAAAAAACCTCCCTCCCCCCATTTCTTTCTGTTATCAATATTCCGGTTCCTACATTATATATCAATATATATCAATACAGTCTGCAAGGGATACAGTCCGTAAGCACACATGATTGTGCGTGCTGCTGCTCCACTAATAGTACTAACCTTTAACAGTTAATTTTACAAATTTTCATTAATTACTAGTTTCTATGTAACTGTTTTTATATTGTTATACTTTCTTTTTTATTCAAGAAAATGTTTTTAATTTATTTATCTTATTTTATTTTATTTTATTTATTTTTTTAAAAAGTACCTTATCTTCACCATACCTGGTTGTCCAAATTAGGCATAATAATGTGTTAATTCCACGACTGTATATATCGGTTGATATCGGTATCGGTTGATATCGGTATCGGTAATTAAAGAGTTGGACAATATCGGCATATCGGATATCGGCAAAAAGCCATTATCGGACATCCCTAAATGTAGGTCAATATATGTTATGCTATAGCAGGGGTCGCAACCCAAAATGTTGCCATATTGGACCAAAAATATTTTAAAAAATCGGTCTGGAGCCGCAAAAAAATTAAAAGCCTTATATACGTGTTATAATGAAGGCAACACATGATGTAAGTGTCTTTATTAGCTATATTAGCCTACTATCAAAGGCTGACGCAAATCTTCGTTGACAGAAATAATACATAAAATTATCACAAATACATAATCATCGTACATTGCGATGCCTTTGACCCCCGCCCCCTCTCCAACATCTCCTAACGTAAATGTGTCGGCAAAGATTCTCACATTTAAAACAAAAATGACGATTTTAGACGACTGCAATGTATCCAATTGTGCACATTTTGCAACATTGGAAATGATCAGTAAAATGGAGGTTTCTCACAGGATGAGATAACTTCTGGAAATTACTGGCTTAGAATGGCCAAAGGTATAGAAGTGTGTTGTCCAAGTTAAAGGAAACGACAGGCTGTCTTCTTCTAATGGATTTAATACAATCGTTGCAAGCTGGGTAACGTTTGCTGTGGTCTGGAACAACATGGCACACAAACAACTATCAGAAATGCAGCCAATATTACGTACAGATAATGTGTCATGAGTAGAGATGTCCGATAATATCGGCCTGCCGATATTATCGGTCCGATATATGCGTTAAAATGTAATATCGGAAATTATCGGTATCGTTTTTTTTATTATCGGTATCGTATTTTTTTTTTTCTTTTTTAAAAAAAAAAAATTAAATCAACATAAAAAACACAAGATACACTTACAATTAGTGCACCAACCCAAAAAAACCTCCCTCCCCCATTTACACTCATTCACACAAAAGGGTTGTTTCTTTCTGTTATTAATATTCTGCTTCCTACATTATATATCAATATATATCAATACAGTCTGCAAGGGATACAGTCCGTAAGCACACATGATTGTGCGTGCTGCTGGTCCACTAATAGTACTAACCTTTAACAGTTAATTTTACTAATTTTCATTCATTACTAGTTTCTATGTAACTGTTTTTTATATTGTTGTACTTTCTTTTTTATTCAAGAAAATGTTTTTAATTTATTTATCTTATTTTACTAATTTAAAAAAAAAGTACCTTATCTTCACCATACCTGGTTGTCCAAATTAGGCATAATAATGTGTTAATTCCACGACTGCATATATCGGTTGATATCGGTATCGGTTGATATCGTATCGGTAATTAAAGAGTTGGACAATATCGGAATATCGATATCGGCAAAAAGCCATTATCGGACATCCCTAGTCATGAGACGTGCAAATATAAATTAAATACGCAGAGGACAGAAGTTAAATAAATTAAATGAGCTCAAATATACATATAAACGAGGCATAATGATGCAATATGTACATACAGCTAGCCTAAATAGCATGTTAGCATTGGTTAGCTTACGGTCATGGATTGACCAAATATGCCTGATAAGCACTCCAGAAAACCAATAAAATCAACAAAGCTCACCTTTGTGCATTGACACACAGTATAAAACGTTTGGTGGACAAAATGAGACAAAGAAGGAGTGGCATAAAACACGTCTTTCTGTGGCAGCATCAGAGAAAGTTGTGCGTGTAAACAAACTAAATATACCTATAAACGAGGCATAATGATGCAATATGTACATACAGCTAGCCTAAATAGCATGTTAGCATCGGTTAGCTTGCGGTCATGGATTGACCAAATATGCCTGATAAGCACTCCAGCAAACCAATAAAATCAACAAAGCTCACCTTTGTGCATTGACACACAGTATAAAACGTTTGGTGGACAAAATGAGACAAAGGAGGATGTGGCATAAAACACGGTCTTTCTGTGGCAGCATCCGAGAAAGTTGTGCGTGTAAACAACTAAGGTGAGTTCAAGGATCGCTGAAGTTAGTAGGACAAAACGGCGCTTGCCAAATACTCTCATCAGTGAAGCATGTATAACATAAACAGTGGGATTTTTAACAATTAGGAAGGTTTGTGTCATGTTTGTTCGCTACAGAAAATATATTAAAAGAAAAAATACATTTTTTTTCTTTATCTTTTACCATTTTCACACATCTCTGAAAGAGGTCTTTGGAGCCACTAGGGCGGTGCTAAAGAGCTGTGGGTTGCATGCGGCTCTTTAGCGCTGCCCGAGTGGCGGGTATTTGGCGAGCATCGTTTTGTCCTACTAATTTCATCGATCCTTGAACTCACGTAGTTTGTTTGCATGTACAACTTTCTCCGACGCTGCTACAGAAAGACGTGTTTTATGCCACTCCTTTGTTTCATTTTGTCCACCAAAAGTTTTATGCTGTGCGGGAATGCACAAAGGTGAGCTTTGTTGATGTTATTGACTTGTTGGAGTGCTAATCAGGCATATTTGGTCACTGCATGTCTGCAAATTAATCGGTGCTAACATGCTATTTAGGCTAGCTGTATGTACATATTGCATCATTATGCCTTGTTTGTAGGTGCATTTGAGCTCATTTAATTTCCCTTACTTATGTCCTCTGTGTATTTAATATTATATTTGCATGTCTCATGACACATTATCTGTATGTAATATTGGCTGCATTTCTGGTAGTTGCTTGTGTGCCATGTTGTTCCAGACCACAGCAAACGTTACCCAGCTTGCAAAGATTGAAATAAATCCATTAGAAGGAGACAGCTTGCAGTTTCCTTTAACTTGGACACACACATCTATACCTTTGGCCATTCTAAGACAGTAATTTCCAGGAGTTATCTCACCCTCTGAGAAGCCTCCGATTTTAGTAATGTTTTCCAATGTTGTAAAAATGTGTAGAATAAATGTTAAATTTCAACATTTCTGTCAAAAAAGATTTGTGTCAGCCTACGACACATAGTCATTTTGATAGTAGGCTACACTGCAAAAAGTCAGTGTTCAAAAACAAGGGGAAAAAAAAATACAAAAATGAGGGGTATTTTACTTAAACTAAGCAAAATTATCTGCCAATAGAACAAGAAAATGTGGCTTGTCAAGACTTTCCAAAACAAGTAAAATTAGCTAACCTCAATGAACCCAAAAATACCTTAAAATAAGTATATTCTCACTAGTAACAAGTGCACTTTTCTTGGTAGGAAAAAAAAACGAGACCTTTTTGCTCAATATGTTGAAAAATATTCTTAAATGAAGTAAACGCTAGTGCCATTATCTTGACATAATGATATGCGCTCGGCATTACATTTCTTGAAACCAGCAAAATTATGCTAAAAACAAATGTATTGTTCTTAATGGAAAGAGGCAACAAGTTTCCTAACAGCTCAGGCAAATCATATGGTCTAAAAATGCATTTTTCCATGGATAACATGACATCATCGCGCCAAGTGCGTGCTCTTTCAGTCAATTAGTGCGCATATACCCTTGGCCAACATTTTTTTTATTGTAATTTTGAGGAATTTATCTGAAAGTGCATGAACTATTTCTGTTCAAAATTGTTTGAAATGTCAAATGTTTAAATATTAACTGTCAGTTTACTGTACTGTGCCGACTGTACTACTATATGAGTACCTATTTTCTATTGTTTCATTGAAAATAAAACAGCAAAGTCCATTTGGCTGTCATCTGTTTTAATTATGAGACACAATTGTGTCAAAATCTTTTTTTTTTCATGCTTGAAATAAGAAATGATTACTTTAAAAAAGTAGTTTTATCCTTGTGAGTGTTGATGACACAGCTTTGCAACAGTTGATATTCTAGTTTCAAGCATGTTTTACTCAATATACACTACCGTTCAAAAGTTTGGGGTCACCCAAACAATTTAGTGGAATAGCCTTCATTTCTAAGAACAAGAATAGACTGTCGAGTTTCAGACGAAAGTTCTCTGTTTGTGGCCATTTTGAGCGTTTAATTGACCCCACAAATGTGATGCTCCAGAAACTCAATCTGCTCAAAGGAAGGTCCGTTTTGTAGCTTCTGTAACGAGCTAAAGTGTTTTCAGATGTGTGAACATGATTGCACAAGGGTTTTCTAATCATCAATTAGCCTTCTGAGCCAATGAGCAAACACATTGTACCATTAGAACACTGGAGTGATAGTTGCTGGAAATGGGCCTCTATACACCTATGTAGATATTGCACCAAAAAGCAGACATTTGCAGCTAGAATAGTCATTTACCACATTAGCAATGTATAGAGTGTACTTCTTTAAAGTTAAGACTAGTTTAAAGTTATCTTCATTGTAAAATAAGGACATTTTAATGTGACCCCAAACTTTTGAACGGTAGTGTAGGTCATCAAATCTCAGCAACAAGCTGTAATATCTTACTGAGATCATTTAGGACCAAAACCCTTAAAACAAGTAAAACACTCTACCATAATATCTGCTTAGTGAGAAGAATTATCTTATCAGACAGAAAATAAGCAAATATCACCCTTATTTGAGATATTTCATCTTACTTAGATTTCACTTTTTGCAGTGTATTATAGCTAATATAGACACTTACATCATGTGTTGCCTTCATTATAACACTTATATTAGGCTTTTATATATATATATATATTTTTTTATTTTAAGTTTTTGGTCCAATATTGCTTTTTCTACATTTAGGGTTGCCGACCCATGACCTAACACATGGCGTGTACAGTTAATAAGGGCCGCAGTTTGACCCTGGAATGGATTATTACTGATGCACCGAAGTACAAGGTGTAGTTATTAAAGTTGCATCCGTTGAATCCGGCCAATAATAATACCAACCCCGTTTCCATATGAGTTGGGAAATTGTGTTAGATGTAAATATCAACGGAATACAATGATTTGCAAATCATTTTCAAGCCATATTCAGCTGAATATGCTACAAAGACAACATATTTGATGTTCAAACTGATAAACACATTTTTTTTTTGCAAATAATCATTAACTTTAGAATTTGCTGCCAGCAACACGTGACAAAGAAGTTGGGAAAGGTGGCAATAAATACTGATAAAGTTGAGGAATGCTCTTTAAACACTTATTTGGAACATCCCACAGGTGAACAGGCACATTGGGAACGGGTGGGTGCCATGATTGGGTATAAAAGTAGATTCCATGAAATGCTCAGTCATTCACGAACAAGGATGGGGTTGAGGGTCACCACTTTGTCAACAAATGCGTGAGCAAATTGTTGAACAGTTTAAGAAAAACCTTTCTCAACCAGCTATTGCAAGGAATTCAGGGATTTCACCATCTACGCTCCGTAATATCAAATCAAATCAAATCAACTTTATTTATAAAGCACATTTAAAATTTACCACAGGGGTAGCCAAAGTGCTGTACAATGGGCAGGTTAAAAATAATACGAGAACCGAGCAAACACAACACAACACGATAAAAAATAAATAAATAAAATATAAAAACATAAAAACAGGTTGACAGCAGGTGTATTATGGGGTGCCATTGCAGGATGGGTATCACTCGGTGTTAAAAGCCATGGAATAAAAGTATGTTTTTAAGAGAGATTTAAAAACAGGAAGAGAGGAGGCTTGTCTAACACTCAGAGGTAGGTCGTTCCAGAGCTTGGGAGCAGCAGCGGCGAAAGCTCTGTCACCTCTAAGCTTCAGCCTTGTGTCAGGGGACCGTCAGTAGCAGCTGATCGGCTGATCTTAGGGATCGGGTGGGGCAGTAAGGCTGAAGGAGGTCGGAGAGATATGTTGGCGCGAGGTTGTTTAGACATTTAAAAACAAATAAAAGGAGTTTAAAATTGATTCTGTAACGCACAGGGAGCCAGTGAAGGGACGCTAATATAGGGGTGATGCGCTCACGTCTGCGGGTCTGTGTTAGCAGACGAGCAGCAGAGTTCTGCACGAGCTGCAGGCGGCCTGGCTAATGCCTACATACAAGGCATTGCAGTAGTCTAAACCAGTCGAGATAAAGGCGTGGATTAATTTCTCGAGATCATGTCCTGATAGAAGCGGTTTCACTTTCGCTATTTGGCGTAATTGATAAAAGCTTTTTTGTACGACGCTGCTGATTTGTTTTTCGAATTTAAAATCTGAGTGGAACTTTACCCCCAGGTTTGTGACACAGTCGCTGAGATACGGGGTCAGAGTGCCGAGGTCAACGTTGGGGGAGGGGGAGCGACTTGGACCGAACAACATAACTTCTGTTTTGTCTTCATTTAAGCTCAGGAAGTTAGCTGAAAGCCAGGCTTTGATGTCGTGCAGGCAGTCAATAAGGCGTTGAACCGTGTTATTTTGTGCCATGGGAAAATAAATCTGGCAATCATCGGCATGAAAATGAAACGCAATATCGTACTTCCTAAAAATAGAACCAAGGGGGAGAAGGTAAAGCGCAAATAAGATTGGGGCAAGGATTGAGCCCTGGGGAACCCCATGTGGTAAAGGAGCTGTGGAAGACATAAAACTGTCTATTTTTACACAAAAACTCCTGTCAGTTAGGTACGACTGGAACCAGTTGAGGGCGGCGCCCTTAAAGGCCTACTGAAATGATTTTTTTTTATTTAAACGGGAATAGCAGATCCATTCTATGTGTCATACTTGATCATTTCGCGATATTGCCATATTTTTGCTGAAAGGATTTAGTAGAGAAAATCGACGATAAAGTTCGCAACTTTTGCTCGCTGATAAAAAAAAAGCCTTGCCTGTAGCGGAAGTAGCGTGACGTCACAGGAGCTAGTATTCCTCACAATTCCCCGTTGTTTACAATGGAGCGAGAGAGATTCGGACCGAGAAAGTGATGATTACCCCATTAATTTGAGCGAGGATGAAAGATTCGTAGATGAGGAACGTTACAGTGAATGACTAGAGAGGCAGTGATGGACGTATCTTTTTTCGCTCTGACCGTAACTTAGGTACAAGCTGGCTCATTGGATTCCACACTCTCCTTTTTCTATTGTAGATCACAGATTTGTATTTTAAACCACCTCGGATACTATATCCTCTTGAAAATGAGAGTCGAGCACGCGAAATGGATATTCAGTGCCTTTTACATCGGCGAAATGCTTTAGCTACGAGCTAACGTGATAGCATCTTGCTTTAACTGCATATAGAAACAAAAGAAATAAACCCCTGACTGGAAGGATAGATAGAAAATCAACAATACTATTAAACCGTGGACATGTAAATACACGGTTAATGCTTTCCAGGCTGGCGAAGGTTAACAATGCTGTGCTAAGGACGCCATTGAAGCTAACTTAGCAACCGGATTGCACAGAGCTATGCTAAAAACATTAGCTCTCCACCTACGCCAGCCAGCCCTCATTTGCTCATCAACACCCGTGCTCACCTGCGTTCCAGCGATCGGCAGAAGGACGAAGGATTTCACCCGATGCGTTTGGCGGCCCGGAGACGTAGGAAGTCAAGGTGAGGTCGGCGGCTAGCGCGGCTAGCGCGGCTAGCGCGGCTAGCGCGGCTAGCGCGGCTAGCGCTCCAACAAAGTCCTCCTGGTTGTGTTGCTGTAGTCCGCTGCTAATACACCGATCCCACCTACAACTGTCTTCTTTGCAGCCTTCATTGTTCATTAAAAAAATTGCAAAAGATGTCCAGAATACTGTGGAATTATGAAATGAAAACAGAGCTTTTTGTATAGGATTCTACCGGTACCATAACTTCCGTTACTCGGACTTCGTCACGCGCATACGTCATCATACCGCGATGTTTCAGCCGGATATTTCCCGGGAAATTTAAAATGTCACTTTATAAGTTAACCCGGCCGTATTGGCATGTGTTGCAATGTTAAGATTTCATCATTGATATATAAACTATCAGACTGCGTGGTCGCTAGTAGTGGCTTTCAGTAGGCCTTTAATGCCCACACAGTTCTCAAGACGAGTGATTAAGGTGGCGTGGTCGACGGTGTCGAAAGCAGCAGACAGATCCAAAAGCACCAGGACAACATATTTACCAGAATCAGTTGACAGGATTCATCAAATGGTTCAGAGAATCTGGAGAAATCACTGCGCGTAAGCAGCTAAGCCCGTGACCTTCCATCCCTCAGGCTGTACTGCATCAACAAGCGACATCAGTGTGTAAAGGATATCGCCACATGGGCTCAGGCACACTTCAGAAACCCACTGTCAGTAACTACAGTTGGTCGCTACATCTGTAAGTGCAAGTTAAAACTCTACTATGCAAGGCGAAAACCCTTTATCAACAACACCCAGAAACGCCGTCGGCTTTGCTGGGCCTGAATTCATCTAAAATGGACTGACACAAAGTGGAAAAGTGTTCTGTGGTCTGACGAGTCCACATTTCAAATTGTTTTTGGAAACTGTGGACGTCGTGTCCTCCGGACCGAAGAGGAAACGAACCATCCGGATTGTTATAGGCGCAAAGTGGAAAAGCCAGCATCTGTGAACAAGTTTTAAGAAGTCAGTGGAAGCAACCGACCAATAGGAAACAAGCTCTCTGTCACACTGTACAAGCTTTCTTCCTCTTTCACATCCTCTGTCCAGTTAAAGCTGCACACAGCCTCGTAAAATACACTTAAACTTCATCCACGCTTGACCAAGTAGTCATGCTCAGGAATGATTACAGGCCCCCCCACCCCTCCTCATCCTAAAAGTTCTGTCTGTTGTCTCACCCCCCCCCCCCCCCCCCATCCTCGCCATGCCTGTTGTGCAGGGAAAGGGGAAAGTAAGGGGGGCTTGTTTGACCCTGAGAATAGAGGAGGTGGAGGGGCCGGGGACGGGGGGCTGCTGAGACGTTTGACGCCAAGAGTCCAGACCGCAGCTAATGGGGAACAGGTGTGTGTGTGTGTGTGTGTGTGTGTGTGTGTGAGGGCGGGGGCTAAGCCGGAGAGGTCACGCATACCGAGACGAGAGGTGAGACGAGAGAGTAAGGAAACGACGGACACACTGTCCAAAGCAGCGCTGTATTATTGTTGTTGTTATTGTTATTATAATTGCCATTCAGACTTACCGTGTGTGTGGGAGTAGCTATACAGGCTCTGACCAGCGGGGGCGCCGCCATAGTTGGAGTAGCCCAAAAGTCCCGTTTGTCCCCCTGGCGAGTGGCTCAGGCCATCCTCTGTTTTGATGTCTGCACACACATTGAGAAATAACGGGAATGTGTTAAAAAAATGTCTTCAATGTTATCAAAAGTGGCAAATCCAAAGATATATTTACAGTCGTGGTCAAACGTTTACATCCACTTGTAAAGAACATAATGTCGTGGCTGTCTTCTGACATCACATGGACAAACATAAGACCTTCTGGAGGAAAGTTCTGTGGTCAGACGAAACAAAAAATGGAGCTGTTTGGCCACAATACCCAGTAATATGTTTGGAGGAGAAAAGGTGAAGCCTTTAATCCCAGGAACACCATTCCTAGCGTCAAGCATGGTGGTGGTAGTATTATGCTCTGGGCCTGTTTTGCTGCCAACGGAACTGGTGCTTTACAGAGAGTAAATGGGACAATGAAAAAGGAGGATTACCTCCAAATTCTTCAGGACAAGCTAAAATGACTGATCTAAACGTGTGGACAATGCTGAAGAAACAAGTCCATGTCAGAAAACCAACAAATTTAGCCGAACTGCACCAATTTTGTCAAGAGGAGTGGTCATAAATTCAACCAGGAGCTTGTGGATGGCTACCAAAAGCGCCTTATTGCAGTGAAACTTGCCAAAAGACATGTAAACAAATATTAACATTGCTGTATGTATACTTTTGACCCAGCACATTTGCTCACATTTTCAGTAGACCCATAATAAATTCATGAAAAAATAAGAGTTGTAGAAATGATTGGAAACTCAAGACATCCATTTACAAGTGTATGTCAACTTTTGACCACTATTGTAATTATTCATTTTAAAGAAAGACAATTATTTTCTACTGGTGCATTTTTTTTTTTTTATTACCATAAATGCTCCAATTGACACCTCAATTCAATTAACCCTGAGGTCTCCTATAACAGTGGTGCCCAACCATCGTTCCAGTCCGTGTCGTATTTGCTATTCCAGAGCGCGGCCACCGCTGCTGCTCACTGCTCCCCTCACCCCCCAGGGGGTCAACAAGGGGATGGGTCAAATGCAGAGGGTAATTTCACCACACCTAGCAGTGTTTCCCATAAACTGCCAAGATATGCGGCGGTGGGGGCGTGGCTACGGGCGTGGTCACCATGATATCATCAAGTAATTTGCATAATTTACTACAATGATATGATTTTCTCTAAAAAGGCTAAAAAAATGTATACTTACTAATTAATAATAACCGTTTTGTTTTAAACGTCCATCCATCCATCCATCCATTTTACACTATAATTACAACACTTTATGTACATATTTATACACAGATTTGAACAATAAGTTATTCACTGAAATATATTTATTAATTGTGGTTCTTACAAAAAATATATCTTATAAAATATAAAAGCTCTGCCCCTTTAATTAGTGCATACTAAATAATTTAACTTTAGCCTACTACTACAACCATATTATTTACCAGCAACATAAAGTGAAACAGAGGCAGAGGTGTCCTGCCACAGTCAGTAACAAATAAACAGAAAACAGTAGTGGTCAAATACAAATAAGGCAACAAGAGAAGTATCCTACACTTCTCTTTTGTAAAGTAAATCTGAACAGCCTATATGGGCATCTACATCAACTATATGATTTGCCTGAGAAGCTGGACAGGACAACAAAAATAAATAAATAAATATATATATATATTTAAAATTTTTATTTTATTTGTGGCGGGACGTAATTCTTTCGTGGCGGGCCGCCACAAATACATGATGAATGTGTGGGAAACACTGCCTAGTGTGTGTGTGTGTGACTATCGTTGGGACTTTAACTTTTAACGCGTCTCGGATGCTCCTGTGGATACATTCCAACGTTGGTCGGGTCATCTGTTCTCAGGAAGTGGAGGGCTTTCCTCTGTAGCCTGTCCAGAAGTCCAAGTTTAGTGGTACCAGCTTCGGTCCACAGCGGACGCTAAAAGGACTGTTTGAAAACTTTTTCACAGATATTTCACATGCCTGCACAACAATGTAAAACAACAACAACAAAAAAGTGTCATGAAAACAGAATATTCAGGTTTGATCATTTTTTTAATAGAGATTTTGGTAACATTTTAGTATGGGGAACATATTCACCATTAATTAGTTGCTTATTAACATGCAAATTAGTAACACATTGGCTCTTAACTAGTCATTATTAAGTACTTATTAATGCCTTATTCGGCATGGCCTTATTATACAACCATATTCACCATTACTAACCTTAACCCTAACCCTAACGCTCTAACCCTATCCCTAACCCCAACCTCAACCCTAACCAAATAACTCTAAATGAAGTCTTTGTTACTTAGAAAATGTTCCCCTAGTGTCCAATTAACTCTAAATTAAGTCTTTGTTACTTAGAATATGTTCCCCTAGTGTCCAATTAACTCTAAATTAAGTCTTTGTTACTTAGAATATGTTCCCCTAGTGTCCAAAAAACTCTAAATTAAGTCTTTGTTACTTAGAATATGTTCCCCTAGTGTCCAAATAACTCTAAATTAAGTCTTTGTTACTTAGAATATGTTCCCCTAGTGTCCAAAAAACTCTAAATTAAGTCTTTGTTACTTAGAATATGTTCCCCTAGTGTCCAAAAAACTCTAAATTAAGTCTTTGTTACTTAGAATATGTTAACCAATACTAAAGTGTTACCAAGACTTTTTTTCTCAAAACAGTCCTATTTTTCACGCCACAAATACACATTGACTTTATCGTCGACAAAAAATGTGGACACATTTTCCCTGAAAAATAAACCTTTATTCCTGAAAGAATAAAGGTTTTAGAAACGCTAAATGATTTTCGCCAACTTAACTTTTGCCTGTCCCACGAGACATTTTCAATAAAGTCAGGTTAAAAATATATACTAAAATGTTGTTCTTTCAAGAATAAAAGTTTATTTTTTCAGGAAAAATTGTCCAAATTTTTGTTGACGATAAAGTCAATGTGTTTTTCTGGAGGAAAAATAGACTGTTTTGAGAAAAAAAGTCTTGGTAACACTTTAGTATTGGGAACATATTCTACATAACAAAGACTTAATTTAGAGTTAATTGGACACTAGGGGAACATATTCTAAGTAACAAAGACTTCATTTAGAGTTAATTGGACACTAGGGGAACATATTCTAAGTAACAAAGACTTAATTTAGAGTTATTTGGACACTAGGGGAACATATTCTAAGTAACAAAGACTTCATTTAGAGTTAATTGGGACACTAGGGGAACATATTCTAAGTAACAAAGACTTCATTTAGAGTTATTTGGACACTAGGGGAACATATTCTAAGTAACAAAGACTTAATTTAGAGTTATTTGGACACTAGGGGAACATATTCTAAGTAACAAAGACTTAATTTAGAGTTTTTTGGACACTAGGGGAACATATTCTAAGTAACAAAGACTTAATTTAGAGTTATTTGGACACTAGGGGAACATATTCTAAGTAACAAAGACTTAATTTAGAGTTTTTTGGACACTAGGGGAACATATTCTAAGTAACAAAGACTTCATTTAGAGTTATTTGGTTAGGGTTGAGGTTAGGGTTAGAGGGTTAGGGTTGGGGTAAGGTTAAGGTTAGGGTTATTAATGGTGAATATGCTTGTATAATAAGGCCATGCTGAATAAGGCATTAATAAGTACTTAATAATGACTAATTAAGAGCCAATATGTTACTAATACGCATGTTAAATAAGCACTAATTAATGGTGAATATGTCCCCCATACTAAAGTGTTACCAAAATCTTTATTAAAAAATGATCAAACCTGAATATTCTGTTTTCATGACACTTTTTGTTGTTGTTGTTTTAACATTGTTGTGCATCCTTTGCATTTGACCCATCCCCTTGCTCACCCCCCTGGGAGATATATATATATATATATATATATATATATATATATATATATATATATATATATATATATATATATATATATATATATATATATATATATATATATATATATATATATACACACTACCGTTCAAAAGTTTGGGGGTCACATTGAAATGTCCTTATTTTTGAAGAAAAGCACTGTACTTTTCAATGAAGATAACTTTAAACTAGTCTTAACTTGAAAGAAATACACTCTATACATTGCTAATGTGGTAAATGACTATTCTAGCTGCAAATGTCTGCTTTTTGGTGCAATATCTACATAGGTGTATAGAGGCCCATTTCCAGCAACTATCACTCCAGTGTTCTAATGGTACAATGTGTTTGCTCATTGGCTCAGAAGGCTAATTGATGATTAGAAAACCCTTGTGCAATCATGTTCACACACATCTGAAAACACTTTAGCTCGTTACAGAAGCTACAAAACGGACCTTCCTTTGAGCAGATTGAGTTTCCTGGAGCATCACATTTGTGGGGTCAATTCAACGCTCAAAATGGCCAGAAAAAGAGAACTTTCATCTGAAACTCGACAGTCTAATTCTTGTTCTTAGAAATGAAGGCTATTCCACAAAATTGTTTGGGTGACCCCAAACTTTGAACGGTCTATATAGTGACCGCAACGTCACTGGTATGTATATCTAGTATTCATGTTGTAAATACAAATCTTTATATATCTAGAAAGAGTGGTCTCGGAGGTCTCAAGAAGGTAACAAATACAAGAGTGTGTGTGTGTGTGTGTGCACGTCACTGTAGGAGGGCACACCATAGCCCTGCGTGTGATGTGTGTAAGGTGCGTACGGTCCGGCAGCTTGAAGGGTGGGGCTGTACTGAGTCTGTCCGTACGCCGCCATGACGCCTTCCCCCTGCAGATGAGCCTGAGGAAGAACCAAATAGACAGGATGGATGCACAAATACTGTAAGGTTAGTGGTGCAATATGGAAGTGAGTGTCAGGGCCGACCCGTGGCATAGGCCGTATAGGCAAATGCTAAGGGCACCGTCCATCAGGGGGCGCCACGCCAGTGCCACAAATGTTGGAGAAAAAAAAAAAAGAAAAAGAAAAGTTGGTACTATTATTTCTAAATAAAAAAAATAATCCCACGCTAATTAAAATGCAAAGTAAGGCCTATTTAATAGAAATATTATTTAATACAACATTACCCCCCCCCCCCCCCCCCCCCCCCCGCACGGTGCGCCCCCTCCCTTCCGTATCATGACTCTTTTTGGACGTCACCACATCAAAAAATCAACACAAGATGTCCAAACGGCCAAAACTGTCAGGTGCCCAGGAAGAAAAAATAGAAAGAAGAGGAGGAGAAACGAGAAAAAGACAGAGGTAGCAGGTATGTAACATTAGCCTACATGAAATTATTTGTCTGTTACAGAATGTGATAGTAACCTGGCTTTAGCATTAAGCTAATGTTACATGATTCGGCAATTGCTAATCAATAAATAGCTAGTTCTGTTTTAACGTCGGGTTAATATTGTGGAGGGGCTAAATTGTTATGGAAAATAATAATGTGACGTTAGGTAAACTCCCACCTTACATTCCTCAGGGACATTTGTATTAGATCTTTAAAGCAGGTGTTTTTTGTTTACATTGTTATTGCCTTTTGGTTAGCTAATCTTTGCCCTGCAGGTAATAGTCACTTTTCCCCCCCTTTATATATTAGGTATAGTTGTAAGCCTAGTTGTTAAAGTGCACATCATTAATGTTAATTAAGCAATATCACATGAGAGGGAATGCTGTTTTTTAATTTGAGCACTGCTGTGATTCGGTTAAAGATAATCATAACATATAATATGTTAATTTGCTTTCTTTAAGTAAAAAAAAAGGTCAAAGACAAAGCTATTCAGTTTCTTGTGAGTATATACACTTCACTGCCGATGTGGGGGGCGCCACCTAAAATCTTGCCTAGGGCGCCAGATTGGTTAGGGCCAGGCCTGGTGAGTGTAGATTTCAAAATAAAGTTGATGCAAATCTCACCAGCGGAGGCTTCGGGAAGTTTGAAATCGACGAAACAAAAGCGCTGCAAACACAATGCGTTTGCATTAAAGCGTGGAAACAGATGGTTAAACACATTATTTAGTGTTAAATGTCAACTTTACTCGGAAGAGCGAGGAGACATTTGTGGTAACATCCTCGCTGTACGGCAATAGCAACATGTGCTTTATCCAATTAGCCAGTCGGCAAAATAGATAAATTCAAGTTAAAGTACCAATGATTGTCACACACACACACTAGGTGTGGCGAAATTATTCTCTGCATTCTGACCCATCACCCTTGATCACCCCCTGGAGGTGAGGGGAGCAGTGAGCAGCAGCGGGGGCCACGCCCGGGAATAATTTTTGGTGATTTAACCTCCAATTCCAACCCTTGATGCTGAGTGCCAAGCAGGGAGGTAATGGCTCCCATTTTTTATAGTCTTTGGTATGACTCGGCCGGGGTTTGAACTCACGGCCGGACACTCTAACCCAGGAGTCACCAACCTTTTTGAAAGCAAGAGCTACTTCTTGGGTAGTGATTAATGCGAAGGGCTACCAGTTTGATACACACTTAAATAAATTGCCAGAAATAGCCAATTTGCTCAATTTACCTTTAACTCTATGTTATTATTAATAATTAATGATATTTACACTTAATTGGAACGGTTTAAAAGAGGAGAAAACACGAAAAAAATGACAATTACATTTTGAAACATAGTTTATCTTCAATTTAAAACTTTTTAAAATTCAAAATTCAAACCGAAAAAAAAAAGAGAAAAACTTAAAAAAAGAATTTATGGAACATCATTAGTAATTTTTCCTGATTAAGATTAATTTAGAATTTTGATGACATGTTTTTAAATAGGTTAAAATCCAATCTACACTTTGTTAGAATATATAACAAATTGGACCAAGCTATATTTCTAACAAAGACAAATCATTATTTCTTCTAGATTTTCCAGAACAAAAATTTTAAAAGAAATTCAAAAGACTTTGAAATAAGATTTAAATTTGATTCTACAGATTTTCTAGATTTGCCGGAATAATTTTTTTGAATTTTAATCATAATAAGTTTGAAGAAATATTTCACAAATATTCTTCGTCGAAAAAACAGGAGCTAAAATGAAGAATTAAATTAAAATGTATTTATTATCCTTTACAATAAAAAATTTTTTTTTACTTGAACATTGATTTAAATTGTCAGGAAAGAAGAGGAAGGAATTTAAAAGGTAAAAAGGTATATGTGTTTAAAAATCCTAAAATCATTTTTAAGGTTGTATTTTTCTCTAAAATTGTCTTTCTGAAAGTTATAAGGAGCAAAGTAAAAAAATTAATGAATTTATTCAAACAAGTGAAGACCAAGTCTTTAAAATATTTTCTTGGATTTTCAAATTCTATTTGAGTTTTGTCTCTCTTAGAATTACAAATGTCGGGCAAAGCGAGACCAGCTTGCTAGTAAATAAATAAAATTAAAATAATAGAGGCAGCTCACTGGTAAGTGCTGCTATTTGAGCTATTTTTAGAACAGGCCAGCGGGCTACTCATCTGGTCCTTACGGGCTACCTGGTGCCCGCGGGCACCGCGTTGGTGACCCCTGCTCTAACCACTAGGCCACTGAGAATGATAATAATAGCAACATTTGACCAAACACTTAAGTAAATTATGATTTAAATACAATATATTCTATATATTTTTGGCCTAAATAAAGTGTTGTTTAAGCACAAAAATGGCTAAATAAACTGGAAATATGAATAATATGTCCACTAAACGAGACCAAACTAATCGGAGTGCACTGTTCAGTATCGTGGCCACTGATTGGCAGCATTACTATATTGTTTTTAAACCGGTGTGAAGGTGACTTTGTGGGTGTATTTTATTTTGACAGGGCTCTCATAATGCTGAAAAGAAGGTCTTTTTTTTGTTGTTGTCATATTCCAATTATTATTTGTAAGTTCCACTTTCCAATTAGGTTCTACAACCAATTACCAGTTAGAGCGATCAACGAGGGGTTACTGTGCCTGCTTGTTTTATGATATGGACGGAGTAGAAAAATTAAATAAATAAATATAATATTAATAACAACAGAATAAATTAAATGATTCAGGCTGGAGCAGGAAAAGTTTATTTTTTTCAATTTTAAGTGTCATTGAATGTATTTTAATCTTATTGGGAAGACAAATATGAAAATTAAGTTGCGATTTTATTCTGAAGGGAATTTTTCATGCGGCGCAATGTCGTCTATTCAAACTCTTAAAAAGGGCTCATTTTATGATTTTTTTTTTTCTACATTCAAAACACTTTTCTGCGGTCTACATAACATGGAACGGTGGTTCTTTGGTCAAAATGTTGCATAGATTATGTTGTAGATTTTAGCCCTTCCATACGGAGTCTACTGACAGATAGAAGTTCGACCTATACGCTACTTTGTGTGACAAATGGCGACAGCGTAAGTATGCATGTGCATGTACGAGCCAGTCTGCCCCACAACAAGAGGATGGAGAAAAAGAAGGAAGAAATGTATTGACTTATTGATGGCGGACTCGCGCAAAGCTCCCGAGGTAAACCTTTACCATGTGTGGTCAATCCGCTGACGTCACATGTTGGAACATATCACAACTTGTGCAAACTCCAAATGGCTTGTTTGGAGGAAGTATGAAGGAAGGCAAGATCAGTGTTTCCCACACATTCATTTATTTGTGGCGGCCCGCCACGAAAGAATTACATCCGCCACAAATTTAAAAAAAAAAAATTTTTTTTTTTTTTTTGTCCTGTCCAGCTTCTCAGGCAAATCATATAGTTGATGTAGATGCCCATATAGGCTGTTCAGATTTACTTCACAAAAGAGAAGTGTAGGCTACTTCTCTTGTTGCCTTATTTGTATTTGACCACTACTGTTTTCTGTTTATTTGTTACTGACTGTGGCAGGACACCTCTGCCCCTGTTTCACTTTATGTTGCTGGTAAATAATATGCTTGTAGTAGTAGGCTAAAGTTAAATTATTTAGTATGCACTAATTAAAGGGGCAGAGCTTTAAAAGACATTTTAGCTTTTATATTTTATAAGATATATTTTTTGTAAGAACCACAATTAATAAATATATTTCAGTGAATAACTTATTGTTCAAATCTGTACATAAATATGTACATAAAGTGTTGTAATTATATTGTAAAATGGATGGACGGATGGACGTTTAAAACAAAACTGTTATTATTAATTAGTAAGTATACATTTTTTGAGCCTTTTTAGAGAAAATCATATCATTGTAGGACATTATGCAAATTACTCGATGATGTCACGGTGACCACGCCCATAGCCACGCCCCCGCCGCCACAGGTATCTTGGCAGTTTATGGGAAACACTGAAGATTGTTTTATAAATATCTCCGCCATCCTTCCATGCTTTGATTTCACATTTTCGGGACTAATGCAGATTCCGAATACACAAAAACAGGTACCGATGGGTAAGACAAGTTGGTTTGGCATAACAGCCCCCCCTTTAAAAGCTGCTGTTCCAAAAGAAGAGCAATAAAGTTGAACAGTCTCCTGCCATTTAGATATTGAATGTGCCCTTCATGTCTCTTGTTTGCCTAAAACGATTGTTTGTTATTCTAGATCAGCCGATTAAGTGGAATGCACACATTATCAATCAATCCATGTTTATTTATATAGCCCTAAATCACAAGTGTCTCAAAGGGCTGCACAAGCCACAACGGCATCCGCGGTTCAGCGCCCACAACAAGGGCAAGGAAAAACTCACAACCCCTGCGGGACGTCGATGAGAATGACTGAGAAACCTTGGAGAGGACCGCAATTAAATAGCCATTAGTTGTCTATTTAATTGTCATATTCGGAGGTGTTCAAAGTTGCCGTGTAATATTGCTAATACTAATCGCTAAATTGCATAAATAATTTTTAGTGTAAATCAGCGTTGGGTTAGCACCAATTATTTTGACTCGGGGGGCCAAATTTTGAGAAAAAAAAGTGTCTGGGGGCTGATATATCTGATTTTTAGGAACACTAGTACAAAACCTCACAATAATGTCTGATTGAATTGGAGATGTCCGATAATGGCTTTTTTGCCAATATCCGATATTCCGATATTGTCCAAGTCTTAATTACCGATCCCGATATCAACCGATACCGATATATACAGTGGTGGAATTAACACATTATTATGCCTCATTTTGTTGTGATGCCCCGCTGGATGCATTAAACAATGTAACAAGGTTTTCCAAAATAAGGGGGGTAGGGGGTAGCTGGGAGTGTATATTGTAGCGTCCCGGAAGTGTTAGTGCTGCAGGGGGTTCTGGGTATTTGTTCTGTTGTGTTTATGTTGTGTTACGGTGCGGATGTTCTCCCGAAATGTGTTTGTCATTCTTGTTTGGTGTGGGTTCACAGTGTGGCGCATATTTGTAACAGTGTTAAAGTTGTTTATACGCCACCCTCGGTGTTTGAGTTTGAGTTTATTTCGAACATGCAAGCATACAGCATGATACATCACAATTTCCAGTTTCTCTTTTCAACATGTTCGAAAAGGAGTAGGAAGAAGCCGAGCTTATTTAATCCTACCCCCTTTTCTTTACATAACAGTTGCAAAACTTTTTGCTCACTTCCTGTTCACAATTTTTTCACAATAAACTCCATAAGTAATCACAATAAAAATAAATAAATGAATAATAGTAAGAATTTAATAATAATAAAATTATTGTGACCTGTATGGCTGTTGACCAAGTATGCAGTGCATACTTCTCCCTGCGTCCGTGTACCACTCCGTACAGCTGCGTTTTAAAAAGTCATACATTTTACTTTTTGAAACCGATACCGATAATTTCCGATATTACATTTTAAAGTGTTTATCGGCCAATAATATTGGCAGTCCGATATTATCGGACATCTCTAGATTGAATGCTATAAACGTTATGACAGACCGCCTGAAAAAACGGAATGAAATTAAAACATTTTTTTAACGGAATGAGACACCCAGAATGTACATGAAAATAAAGAATGTGGGATTTACAATATTAACTATGAAGGATAAAACACTGAATATTGACAACATATGAACGTCACAACCCCTCTCGATCGACATATTTTACAATCACGCGAAACGCAACAAAAATGCTAAAAAACACGGCGAAATAGGAACGCGAAGGGTGAAAAATACCCCACCTCCAATCTGATACATCTGATATATCACTAAGCTTTAGAACTTTGTTGTAAAAATCTCCTTCCGCGTCTGTCCCTGACACCCGCATTTCAGGCTCTGTGGAAACGCTCCCCACCCACACTGCTTGGTGCCTCGTCTGAGCTGCTGTGACTTAGATTACCATAGTAACTAATTAGATTACCATAGTACAGGGGTCACCAACGCGGTGCCCGCGGGCACCAGGTAGCCCGTAAGGACCAGATGAGTCGCCCGCTGGCCTGTTCTAAAAATAGCTCAAATAGCAGCACTTACCAGTGAGCTGCCTCTATTTTTTTATTTTATTTATTTACTAGCAAGCTGGTCTCGCTTTCCCCGACATTTTTAATTCTAAGAGAGACAAAACTCAAATAGAATTTGAAAATCCAAGAAAATATTTTAAAGACTTGGTCTTCACATGTTTAAATAAATTCATTAATTTTTTTACTTTGCTTCTTATAACTTTCAAAAAGACAATTTTAGAGAAAAAAGACAACCTTAAAAATGATTTTAGGATTTTTAAACACATATACCTTTTTACCTTTTAAATTCCTTCCTCTTCTTTCCTGACAATTTAAATCAATGTTCAAGTAAATTAATTTTTTTTATTGTAAAGAATTATCAATAAATTTTAATTTAATTCTTCATTTTAGCTTCTGTTTTTTCGACGAAGAATATTTGTGAAATATTTCTTCAAACTTATTATGATTAAAATTCAAAAAAATTATTCTGGCAAATCTAGAAAATTTTTAGAATCAAATTTAAATCTTATTTCACAGTCTTTTGAGTTTCTTTTAAAATTTTTGTTCTGGAAAATCTAGAAGAAATAATGATTTGTCTTTATTAGAAATATAGCTTGGTCCAATTTGTTATATATTCTAACAAAGTGCAGATTGGATTTTAACCTATTTAAAACATGTCATCAAAATTCTAAAATGATTCTTAATCAAGAAAAATTACTAATGATGTTCCATGAATTATTTTTAAAAAATTTTCAAAAAGATTCCAATTAGCTAGTTTTTCTCTTCTTTTTTTTCGGTTGAATTTTGAATTTTAAAGAGTCGAAATTGAAGATAAACTATGTTTCAAAATTTGATTGTCATTTTTTTCGTGTTTTCTCCTCTTTTAAACCGTTCAATTAAGTGTAAATATCATTAATTATTAATAATAACATAGAGTTAAAGGTAAATTGAGCAAATTGGCTATTTCTGGCAATTTATTTAAGTGTGTATCAAACTGGTAGCCCTTCGCATTAATCAGTACCCAAGAAGTAGCTCTTGCTTTCAAAAAGGTTGGTGACCCCTGCTCTACACATTGCTAATGTGGTAAATGACTCTTCTAGCTGCAAATGTCTGGTTTTTGGTGCAATATCTACATAGGTGTATAGAGGCCCATTTCCAGCAACTATCACTCCAGTGTTCTAATGGTACAATGTGTTTGCTCATTGGCTCAGAAGGCTAATTGATGATTAGAAAACCCTTGTGCAATCATGTTCACACATCTGAAAACAGTTTAGCTCGTTACCGAAGCTACAAAACGGGCCTTCCTTTGAGCAGATTGAGTTTCTGGAGCATCACATTTGCGGGGTCAATTAAACGCTCAAAATGGCCAGAAAAAGAGAACTTTCATCTGAAACTCGACAGTCTATTCTTGTTCTTAGAAATGAAGGCTATTCCACAAAATTGTTTGGGTGACCCCAAACTTTTGAACGGTAGTGTATATCCGCTTTATTTCCACATATGAAAGAGGCCCGGGTCGGATATGAAAATTTGGAAATTAAAAAAATCCGATTGAAATCTAAATTGACCTGCAGTGTGAACAATGCCTTTTCTGGGAAGTCTGTGAGCATGTGGACTTGTACTACAAGCTGAGAGTGTGTGATGTAATGAAAGTTGCTCTCACCTTTCTCGAAATAGATGTGGTATCCACGTTCTCTTCCAGACACGGTGCTGTCGTGTCCTCAGCTGTCCTACAGAGACCAAACAACCAACAGGACACACACCATCAGGGCTCAGGTATGCACCAGTGACAAATGGTCATAAGCCTCGGGCACAGGGCCTGTTCTAGGCAGGCATACATGAGGGGGCAGACAGAAAGGTGAAGGGGGGATTATGTGCACACGCTCCTCCATCATGCCCGAGCACTCTTTTTCTGTGCCTTCTTCATTGCATTAGTCCAACTCCAACCTGGAGATATTGATTTCACTTTGTCAGGCCTCTACCTTCACACCTGTACAAGATGGGTGTCCCACCTGAAGACTTAAGTTCCTGCACTGCAAAAACTGAGATCTAAGTACGATTAAATATCTCAAATAAGGGTGATATTTGCTTATTTTCTGTCTGATAAGATAATTCTTCTCACTAAGCAGATTATATGTTAGAGTGTTTTACTTGTTTTAAGTGTCCTAAATGATCTTAGTAAGATATTACAGCATGTTGCTGAGATTTGATGACCTATATTGAGTAAAACATGCTTGAAACTAGAATATCAACTGTTGCAAAGCTGTGTCATCAACACTCACAAGTAGAAAACTGCTTTTTTTAAAGTAATAATTTCTTATTTCAAGCATGAAAAAAAATGATTTTGACACAATTTTGTCTCATAATTAAAACAGATGACAGCCAAATGGACTTTGCTGTTTTATTTTCAATGAAACAATAGAAAATAGGTACTCATATAGTAGTACAGTTGGCACAGTACAGTAAACTGACAGTTAATATTTAAACATTTGACATTTCTAACTATTTTGAACAGAAATAGTTCATGCACATTCAGATTAATTCCTCAAAATTACAATTAAAAAAATGTTGGCCGGGGGCCGGGCTGTATATATGTGCACTAATTGACTGAAAGAGCACGCACTTGGTGTGATGATGTCATGTTATCCATGGAAAAATGCATTTTTAGACCATATGATTTGCCTGAGTGGCTAGGAGACCCCGAGAGTAACAAGCGCTTGCCTTGTTGCCTTTCCATTAAGAACAATAAATCTGTTTTTAGTATAAGTTTGCTGGTTTCAAGAAATGTAATGCCGAGCGCATATCATTATGTCAAGATAATGGCACTAGCGTTTACTTCATTTAAGAATATTTTTCAACATATTGAGCAAAAAGGTCTCTTTTTTGTTTTCTACTAAGAGAAGTGCACTTGTTATTAGTGAGAATATACTTATTTTAAGGTATTTTTGGGTTCATTGAGGTTAGCTAATTTTACTTGTTTTGGAAAGTCTTGACAAGCCGAATTTTCTTGTTCTATTGGCAGATAATTTTGCTTAGTTCAAATAAAATACCCCTCATTTTTGTATTTATTTTTCTCGTTTTTGAACACTGACTTTTTCAGTGTACAAATTTGACTTGTTTTGGAAAGTCTTGACAAGCCGAATTTTCTTGTTCTATTGGCAGATAATTTTGCTTAGTTCAAATAAAATACCCCTCATTTTTGTATTTTTTTTCTCGTTTTTGAACACTGACTTTTTTCAGTGTACAAATTTGACTTGTTTTGGAAAGTCTTGACAAGCCGAATTTTCTTGTTCTATTGGCAGATAATTTTGCTTAGTTCAAATAAAATACCCCTCATTTTTGTATTTTTTTTTCTCGTTTTTGAACACTGACTTTTTTCAGTGTACAAATTTGACTTGTTTTGGAAAGTCTTCACAAGCCGAATTTTCTTGTTCTATTGGCAGATAATTTTGCTTAGTTCAATAAAATACCCCTCATTTTTGTATTTTTTTCTCTCGTTTTTGAACACTGACTTTTTGCGGTGCATTTCATCTCGTTTTCATTCGTCGACACTGATTTACAGAGTGCTGAGGGGAGGTGTGTGTCTGCGTGTGCGCGGACTTGCGGAGCCTGGCAGCCGAGGGAGAGATGAGAGAAGATACTCGTTTATCGTGTCCCTTTTTCAACGGATTTCTCCGTTATTGCCGATCATTTTGTCAACTTGTTATACATTAGTTTTGTGATTACCGTATTTCCCGGACCGTAGGGCGCACCGGATTATAAGGCGCACTGCCGATGAATCTTCTAGTTTCGATCTTTTTTCATATATTAGGCACACCGGATTATAGGGCGCATTAAAGGACATTCAGACTTTACTTCAATCAATAACGGAGCAGCATCGGGAAATGTGTCCCTTGAAAAACCGCCCGACCGGAACTCTAATATTCACTCTTGGATGAATAATGTAAACTCACAACACCGGTATGTTTTAGCGCTTTCATGGCGAGTTTACTAACAGATATAAGTAAGAACTTTACACTACTTTATATTAGAAATGGCAACAGCGGAGTGTATTTATTTATTTATTGATTTTTTTGTCTTAAAAAATACAATCATGTGTGCTTACGGACTGTATCCCTTGCAGACTGTATTGATATATATTGATATATAATGTAGGAACCAGAATATTAATAACAGAAAGAAACAACCCTTTTGTGCGAATGAGTGTGAACAGGCCTGGCCCTAACCAATCTGGCGCCCTAGGCAAGATTTTAGGTGGCGCCCCCCGCCCCACATCGGCAGTGAAGTGTATATACTCACAAGAAACCGAATAGCTTTGTCTTTGACCTTTTTTTACTTAAAGAAAGCAAATTAACATATTATATGAGAATGTTATGTTATGATTATCTTTAACCGAATCACAGCAGTGCTCAAATTAAAAAACAGCATTCCCTCTCATGTGATATTGCTTAATTAACATTAATGATGTGCACTTTAACAACTAGGCTTACAACTATACCCAATAAATAAAGGGGTGGGAAAGTGACTATTACCAGCAGGGAAAACATTAGCTAACCAGAAGGCAATAACAATGTAAACAAAAAACACCTGCTTAAAAGATCTAATACAAAATGTCCCTGAGGAATGTAAGGTGGGAGTACTGTAATTACCTAACGTTACATTATTATTTTCCATAACAATTTAGCCCCCTCCACAATATTAACCCGACGTTAAAACAGAGCTAGCTATTTATTGATTAGGAATTGCCGAATCATGTAACATTAGCTTAATGCTAAAAAGCCAGGTTACTATCACATTCTGTGACAGACAAATAATTTCATGTAGGCTAACGTTACCTACCTGCTACCTCTGTCTTTTTCTCGTTTCTCCTCTTCTTTTCTCTTTTTTCTTCCATGGGCACCTGACAGTTTTGGCCGTTTTGACATCTTGTGTTGATTTTTTGGTGGTGACGTTCAAAAAGAGTCATGATACGGGAAGTGAGGAGGCGCACCGTGCGGGGGAAAGGGGGGCCGTAATGTTGTAACAAATAATATTTCTATTAAATAGGCTTTACTTCGCATTTTAATTAACGTGGGATTATTTTTTGTATTTAGAAATAATAGTACCAACTTTTTTTTTTTTTTTTCTCCAACATTTGTGGCACTGGCGTGGCGCCCCCTGATGGACGGCGCCCTTAGCATTTGCCTATACGGCCTATGTCACGGGCCGGCCCTGAGTGTGAATGAGTTTAAATGGGGGAGGGAGGTTTTTTGGGTTAGTGCACTAATTGTAAGTGTATATTGTGTTTTTTATGTTGATTTAATAAATTACTTTTTTTTTTTTTTTAAATAAAAAAATAAAAAAATATATTTTTTTATTTTTTTTATTTTTTTCCTTTTTTTAAATGTCTTGTGCGGACCGGTACCAAACGATCCACGGACCGGTACCAGGCGCGGGCCTGGTGGTTGGGGACCACTGCCTTAGAGCGTAGGGCGAGACTGTGACCAAGTGTGCAGCTCCATGCGTTCTCCTCATGAGCTATATTGAACTCTGTCTCTGCATGGTTCCTTGCTTCTTGTCTGATTAATAGATGTCATCGGTGTTTGAACCTGACAACCATGTACCAAATAAAATAGCTTTGAGGTGAGTAAGCTCAACCAAACGTATTCCTTACATTAGGCGCGTCGGGTTATAAGGCCTCACTGTTGAGTTTTGAGGGGGAAAAAAGGATTTTAAGTGCGCCTTATAGTCCGGAAAATACAGTATATTAATATGTACTTTCTCAACTTCGAACATTTTGTTTTGAAGTGGCACGCCAGACATTCGTCCTGCCCCCTACGTAGAGCTGGCCTCGCTGGGGCACAGTGAGGTAAATAGTTGTTCTTACATTACTTCCAGGTACCAGAAGGTTGTCAGAACGAGGAGTTTTTCTCAGCTTACTGCGAGGATTGTTTTCCCATGAAGCAAACTGACTACTCCGGACGCGGCGTGCAGGTAAAAACATGATTTAATCTTCAACTCAAAGTACTACAAAAACAGAAAACAACCCGCTTAACGCACGCGAAAGCTCAGGCAAAAAACGTAGGAAACTAAAAGACATGAAAAAAACTCACTAAACTGTGGCTTGAATAAACAAAACTTACATGGCATGGCATGAAAGCGTGAAAAGAGCAATCGCAAGAATATCAGCATGAAAAGAGCAATGTCGCCACACCGACTAACTGGGAAAACAGGCTTAAATAATAGTCTCTGATTAGAGCAGGTGCGGGATCCGAAACACATGAGGCAGGTGAAACTAATGAGTCGTCATGGAAACCAAACTAGGGAGCGCAAAAACAGGAACTATGGAGTCTTAAACCAGGGGTCGGCAACCCGCATGCGGCTCTTTAGCGCCGCCCTAGTGGCTCTCTGAAACTTTTTTAAAAATGTATGAAAAATGGAAAAAGATGAGGGGAAAAAAAATATTTTTTGTTTTAATATGGTTTCTGTAGGAGGACAAACGTGACACAAACCTCCCTAATTGTTATAAATCACACTGTTTGTATTAAACATGCGAGTATTTGGCAAGCGGCGTTTTGTCCTACTAATTTTGGCGGTCCTTGAACTCACCGTAGTTGTTACATGTATAACTTTCTCCGACTTTCTGGGACGTGTTTTATGCCACTTCTTTTTCTGTCTCATTTTGTCCACCACACTTTTAACGTCGTGCGTGAATGCACAGAGGTGAGTTTTGTTGATGTTATTGACTTGTGTGGAGTGCTAATCAGACATATTTGGTCACTGCATGACTGCAAGCTAATCGATGCTAACATGCTATTTAGGCTAGCTATATGTACATATTGCATCATTATGCCTCATTTGTAGCTATATTTGAGCTCATTTAGTTTCCTTTAAGTCATCTCAATTCTATGTATATCTCATGACACACTATCTGTATGTAATATGGCTTTTAATTTGTTGCGGCTCCAGACAAATCTGTTTTTGTATTTTTGCTCCAATATGGCTCTTTCAACATTTTGGGTTGCCGACCCCTGGCTTAAACAAACAGAAAATAACAAAAAAAAAACATGATCCAGACCAAAGATCATCATCATTCTTACAAAGGTAAGACAAGTTGGTTTTGCATAATATTGTGAAACAAAACCCTAGATAATATGTCTGCTAATGGGTGCCATTTTGCGGTCCTTATACACACACCATAGTCTGACTACGGTAGCCGTCATGGGCCGACAATCCATCAAGCGGTGCAGGCTTCAAAGTCGTACTAAAACATGTTGACAGATTTTTGAGTGCCGTGTGTAATGTTCTTTATTTTCTATGGACAATTTTAAGTGTTGGTGTTGTTGACTTGAGTCATATTGCAGTCTACACATATCTCGTATGTGTGACTGCCATCTACTGGTCACACTTATCATTACAACATTTACCAAATAAAATACCTGCGAGGTGGGAAAGCTCAACCAAAGGTATTCCTTACATTAGGCGCACCGGGTTATAAGGCGCACTGTCGAGTTTTGAGAAGAAAAAAAATATTTTAAGTGCGCCTTATAGTCCGGAAAATACGGTACAAGTATTCGTGTTTGTTGTGTGTTTTATGCTTGCACCAGTGGTGTCCAAAGTGCGGCCCGGGGGCCATTTGCGGCCCGCGGCTAATTGTTTAGCGGCCCGCCACACATTCTGGAAATGCTATTGCAAAAATAAAAAAAAAACATTTAAAAAAGTGGAATGAGGTGAAATCTAACAGGAAAAAGTTGCAATGTTGACACAAAAGCTGCCATGCAGGCTTTTTTTTTTTCTTTTGTCAATCTTTCTTTTTTATTTTTTTGCCATTGCTCCAAAAAAAAAATAAAAAATCAATGTTATAATGAATTATTGACCTATTCAAGGCTCCAATTATTTCAAATATTTCACTTTAAAATGTTTTATGTGGGAAATATTGCATATATTGTGTGGTCGCCATAAAAAAACATCAACATTTTATTTGACAGAAGAGCATAAAACAAACAAAATAATAGTTCAAACGTAAAGTCGACAGATATATCTGAAGTTGAGCTCGTAACTTAAGTGTTGAAAGTAAAAAAAAAACTAATAAAAATGTATCACTTTCTGAGTGGGGCACCTTTTGGATCCGAAATATATTTAATGGGATTTTATTTATCTTTTCACTGTGATGACTCAAAAATAATAATGAATTAAAATCAATGGTGTCCTGCATTATTGATATTTTTAAGGCCCTAATTACTTCACATCAAACTTTGCTTTCTGAATGTTTTGGGCAGTGGGGGAAATACTGCATATTTCAGTTTTATTATAAAAAACTAAGTTGTCTTTGACAGAAAAGGCATACAATATTTTTGTTTAGCGGCCCGCCACACATTCTGGAAATGCTATTGCAAAAATTAAAAAAACATTTAAAAAAGTGGAATGAGGTGAAATCTAACAGGAAAAAGTTGCGATGTTGACACAAAAGCTGCCATGCAGGCTTTTTTTTTTCTTTTGTCAAATCTTTCTTTTTTATTTTTTTGCCATTGCTCCAAAAAAAATAAAATATCAATGTTATAATGAATTATTGACCTATTCAAGGCTCCAATTATTTCAAATATTTCACTTTAAAATGTTTTATGTGGGAAATATTGTATATATTGTGTGTGGTCGCCATAAAAAAACATCAACATTTTATTTGACAAAAGAGCATAAAACAAACTAAATAATAGTTCAAACGTAAAATGGACAGATATATCTGAAGTTGAGCTCGTAACTTAAGTGTTGAAAGTAAAAAAAAAACTAATAAAAATGTATCACTTTCTGAGTGGGGCACCTTTTGGATCCGAAATATATTTAATGGGATTTTATTTATCTTTTCACTGTGATGACTCAAAAATAATAATGAATTAAAATCAATGGTGTCCTGCATTATTGATATTTTTAAGGCCCTAATTACTTCACATCAAACTTTGCTTTCTGAATGTTTTGGGCAGTGGGGGAAATACTGCATATTTCAGTTTTATTATAAAAAACTAAGTTGTCTTTGACAGAAAAGGCATACAATATTTTTGTTTTTTTAAACTTTATATCAACCTGAAGTTGATATACTGTACGGATTTACTGTAAGTGTTATACAAATAAAAAAATAATAATTTGACTTGTTTTTAACATTTTAATGACTTAGACCCTTTATGGTCCCCGGGAGCCCTAGAGGTAAAAAACAAACAAAATCCATATATTTTGTTATGGTTTGAAGATGAAAAATATCAAAATGGGCCCCGCATGCTTTAATTTTTCCGTGTGCGGCCCTCAGTGGAAAAAGTTTGGACACCCCTGGCTTACACATTATAATGAAAATGTGACGGATGATTTGTTGAATGAGAGGTTTGGACAATAACAATGTTTCTTCAAACATTTTGTGGGTGTAGGTTAGAAACGTCTGCGGGTTTTCATCAGAAAGAAATAAAAAACATTTATTGATTAATTTGAACATTTTTGTATTATCATTTTGGGGACATTGAATTTGAAATATATTTAAACCTTAACAGGATTTAGCAGTTATTAAGTGTTTAAAGGATGTTAAATGTTTTGGATTAAAAAAGAGAGTAAGATTTTCTCCATAAATATTAGTGCTAAACAAAAATATCAAACATGTTTTTGATCAGAATAAGTCACTGATGTTACATTCTGGTTTATGTCTGGAGCCCAGGATCACGAGACGGCTGTCATGGCGAGGTTGCAGCTTACTGCGCGGTTCGTTCTCCCGGGATGCAAACGGACGACTCAGAACAACTTGCAGGTAGGAACATGATTTAATCTTGATAAATCATCCAATTTACAAAACAAAGGCAAGCGTGCCTATCGCACGCGGAAGCTAAGGCAAAAAACTTAGCGCAGGAAACATGGAACTATGGACATGGAACCTCACGAAACTGTGGCATGAAATAAACAAGACTTACGTATACAAGGCACGAAGCGAACAATGACGCCAGGGCCGACTGACTGGCAAAGGCAGGCTTAAATAATGCCTCTGATTAGAGACAGGTGAGCGTCCCGAACACCAGAGGCAGGTAAACAATAAGCAGCCATGGCAACCAAACCAAACTCAGGTGTCACAAACAGGAACTAGAGGAGTGGCAAGTGCATGAACAAAGCCCTTTTTATTATTGAAAACACAGGTAACAAAAAAAAAAGTGCAGCTAGGAAGTGCACAAAGAGCAAAACATGTGTGAAGCGCAACGCAAAATGATCCAGCCCAGGGTATATAAAAACATCCTGATTGGCAACCAAGGAGGGAGCCAGCGGTCAGAGAAGTGGTAGAGGAAAACAGGAAGTGAAAAACAAAAATAAAACAGGAAGTGAAAAACAAAAAATTCAAAAATAATAATCCACACTCTTTATGGCAAGAATAAAGGATGTGTTGCATCAAACTATAGATAGTAAGTACTAGATAGAAGTGAAAGTGCACCACAAGGTGTACCGAGTCCATCTCATTAATGATTATTATTGTCAATCGATCATCTGGTACTACTAAGCTGTATTGCAATATTTACAGCACAAGTTCGAAATGGATCTTTTTTCATCTTCTCCAGGATTACTATCAAGGTAATAAGTCACTTAGGTCTAATTTAATTATACTGCATTGCAAAAAGTCAGTGTTCAAAAACAAGAAATTTTTTTTACAAAAATGAGGGGTATTTTATTTGAACTAAGCAAAATTATCTGCCAATAGAACAAGAACATTTGGCTTGTCAAGACTTTCCAAAACAAGTCAAATTAGCTAACCTCAATGAACCCCAAAATACCTTAAATTAAGTATATTCTCACTAATAACAAGTGCACTTTTCTTGGTAGAAAAAAAAAAGAAGCTCAATATGTTGAAAAATATTCTTAAATGAAGTAAATGCTAGTGCCATTATCTTGACATAATGATATGCGCTCGGCATTACATTTCTTGAAACCAGCAACTTATACTAAAAATGAATTTATTGTTCTTAATGGAAAGTCAACAAGGCAAGCACTTGTTACTCTCGGGGTCTCCTAGCCGCTCAGGCAAATCCTATTGTCTAAAAAGGCATTTTTCCATGGATAACATGACATCATCGCGCCAAGTGCGTGCTCTTTCAGTCAATTAGTGCGCATATATACAGCCCGGCCCCCGGCCAACATTTTTTTAATTGTAATTTTGAAGAATTTATCTGAATGTGCATGAACTATTTCTGTTCAAAATTGTTGGAAATGTCAAATGTTTAAATATTAACTGTCAGTTTACTGTACTGTGCCAACTGTACTACTATATGAGTTAGGGATGTCCGATAATGGCTTTTTGCCGATATTCCGATATTGTCCAACTCTTTAATTACCGATACCGATATCAACCGATACCGATATCAACCGATATATGCAGTCGTGGAATTAACACGTTATTATGCCTAATTTGGACAACCAGGTATGGTGAAGATAAGGTACTTTTTAAAAAAAAAAAATAAAATAAGATAACTAAATTAAAAACATTTTCTTGAATAAAAAAGAAAGTAAAACAATATAAAAACAGTTACATAGAAACTAGTAATGAATGAAAATGTGTAAAATTAACTGTTAAAGGTTAGTACTATCAGTGGACCAGCAGCACGCACAATCATGTGTGCTTACGGACTGTATCCCTTGCAGACTGTATTGATATATAATGTAGGAAGCAGAATATTGATAACAGAAAGAAATGGGGGGAGGGAGGTTTTTTGGGTTGGTGCACTAATTGTAAGTGTATCTTGTGTTTTTTATGTTGATTTAATAAAAAAAAACCCAAAAAAAACCAGATACAGATAATAAAAAAAACGATACCGATAATTTCCGATATTACATTTTAATGCATTTATCGGCCGATACCGATATTATCGGACATCCCTAATATGAGTACCTATTTTCTATTGTTTCATTGAAAATAAAACAGCAAAGTCCATTTGGCTGTCATCTGTTTTAATTATGAGACACAATTGTGTCAAAATCATGATTTTTTTTTTGTTCATGCTTGAAATAAGAAGTTATTACTTAAAAAAAGTAGTTTCATTCTTGTGAGTGTTGATGACACAGCTTTGCAACAGTTGATATTTTAGTTCCAAGCATGTTTTACTCAATACAGCTCATCAAATCTCAGCAACAAGCTGTAATATCTTACTGACATCATTTAGGAGCAAAACCCTTAAAACAAGTAAAACACTCTAACATAAAATCTGCTTAGTGAGAAGAATGATCTTATGATTTAGGGCTATATAAATAAACATTGATTGATTGATTGATTGATTATCAGACAGAAAATAAGCAAATATCACCCTTCTTTGAGATATTTCATCTTACTTAGATTTCACTTTTTGCAGTGTGCTTCATGCATGAAGTGAGCAAAAATCCACTATCCATTATTTTCACAGTAATGTCTGATGATATTAAACACAACAACAAACGTCCTGGATGAGGGTGCAGGGCGCATGGGGCCTAAGGCCTTAGGAACCACAGGACATCAGAGGGAGATGAGTGGAAGCTCAGCAGTGATGTGACTGTGGGGGGGGGGGGGGGGGGGGGGGGGGGGACGGGACTCTGAAACTAAAACAAACCCTGCAGTGAGACCGCAAGGGGGGGCAGGGTGAAGGTGGTTCAAAGGGGTCACAAGGCCAGCTTCACCTGAGTCTCATTGACTTGACAGATTATGTCACAGGATCCCTTTTAACTAGGGATGTCCGATAATGGCTTTTTGCCGATATTCCGATATTGTCCAACTCTTTAATTACAGATACCGATATCAACCGATACCGATACTGATGCATACAGTTGTGGAATTAACACATTATTATGTCTAATTTGGACAACCAGGTATGGTGAAGATAAGGTCCTTTTTTTAAAAAATTAATAAAATAAAATAAGATAAATAAATTAAAAACATTTTCTTGAATAAAAAAGAAAGTAAAACAATATAAAATCAGTTACATAGAAACTAGTAATGAATGAAAAGGAGTAAAATTAACTGTTAAAGGTTA
>NC_084756.1:27972728-27998208 GCF_033978785.1 Entelurus aequoreus | reverse complement strand
ATATATATATATATATATATATATATATGTATATTTATTTATTTGATTTTTTTGTTTGTTTGTTTTTGCCATTGAAATTTGGTCATTTCCCATCCAACAAACTTGAGCCAATGTTAGACATCAACGTTGTCTCAATTTACTAATACAACTTCTTTGCAAGGTTGTTTAGAAGTCAGTTTTAGAGGACATGTATATATAATCAACATTGTATCAATGTCTCGTGCCTGCTGGGTTGGTACCGTTGAGTACCGGTACCGATTCCTAGGTCCTGGGAATTGGTACTGTATCAATTCAAGTAGGAAGTAGCCTGCTAGCTAAACAATGGACATGCCAAATATCACATTCTGATGCTACACGTCCTACTATCCAGGAAGCATGAAGTGGCTTGCTCGCTAACAAACAGACTTACCCGTATTTTTCGTTGTATAAGTCGCTCCGGAGTATAAGTCGCACCGGCCGAAAATGCATAATAAAGAAGGAAAAAAACATATATAAGTCGCACTGGAGTATAAGTCGCATTTTTGGGGGAAATTTCTTTGATAAAAGCCAACACCAAGAATAGACATTTGAAAGGCAATTTAAAATGTCTAAAGAATAGTGAACAACAGGCTGAATAAGTGTACGTTATATGAGGCATAAATAACCAACTGAGAAGGTGCCTGGTATGTTAACTTAGCATATTATGGTAAGAGTCGTTGAAATAACTATAACATATAGAACATGCTATATGTTTACCAAACAATCTGTCACTCCTAATCGCTAAATCCCATGAAATCTTATACGTCTAGTCTCTTACGTGAATGAGCTAAATAATATTATTTGATAACGTGTTAATAATTTCACACATAAGTCGCTCCTGAGTAAACTATGAAAAAAAACTGCGACTTATAGTCCGAAAAATACGGTACATGTGTATAACAATTCAACCCAAATTGGGAGCAGTGGATTGAAAGTCAAGAACTCCTAACGTGTATCGAAAGAGCGTCGTTGTCGTCAGCAACTGTATGATCTCCACAGGAAGCGTCCGTGCCTTCCGTGACCTCACTTATCGTGCGGCGCTGCTCAGTGTGGGAACGCTGTTACCCGTAACCCCACATAAAATGAGAACTCAAAGTTTTAAAACTTAAAAATTATCCTTCCGGATTAACCGAAAGAGGCTTTTATGTCTTTTCAGGACAAGGTGGTAGTTATTCCAATGGCTAGACAAGAAGAACAAGCCTCTCCTAATCCTTCTTCACGCTTCCATTCATTGTTTTTTTCCTTCTGCCCCTCCTTCAACATTTCCTCCTTGTTATTTCCTGCACCTTTGATTCCATCTTTGTCTCTTCATCGCCACCAGGTGCCATGTTTTAATTGGGTAATTATTCCCCCGTCTTGTTTGTGACATTACGAGCCAGTAGTCAATACAGACACACCTAATCTCCGCTTCACCTTTGGCTGACACCCTGCAGCCTCGCCCTGCTCACCTACACCACCAACTCATGCAACGCTCACACCTGCTTTTTTTCAACGTTTCTGGCATTGTGTTAACGAGGGAACAGGGGGAGGAGTATATTTATAGCTAGAATTCACTGAAATTAAAGTATTTCTTATATATATACATATATATATATATATATACACACTACCGTTCAAAAGTTTGGGGTCACCCAGACAATTTTGTGGAATAGCCTTCATTTCTAAGAACAAGAATAGACTGTGGAGTTTCAGATGAAAGTTCTCTTTTTCTGGCCATTTTGAGCGTTTAATTGAGCCCACAAATGTGATGCTCCAGAAACTCAATCTGCTCTACGGGAGGTCAGTTTTTCAGCTTCTGTAACGAGCTAAACTGTTTTCAGATGTGTGAACATGATTGCACAAGGGTTTTCTAATCATCAATTAGCCTTCTGAGCCAATGAGTAAACACATTGTACCATTAGAACACTGGAGTGATAGTTGCTGGAAATGGGCCTCTATACACCTATGTAGATATTGCACCAAAAAGCAGACATTTGCAGCTAGAATAGTCATTTACCACATTAGCAATGTATAGAGTGTATTTCTTTAAAGTTAAGACTAGTTTAAAGTTATCTTCATTGAAAAGTACAGTGCTTTTCCTTCAAAAATAAGGACATTTCAATGTGACCCCAAACTTTTGAACGGTAGTATATATATATATATATATATATATATATATATATATATATATATATATATATATATATATATATATATATAGTACAGTAACACACAGTTGTTCTGCTAACTGTACTGTACTTGCTGATGGGATGTTGCTCGCAAGGTGGCCCATAATACTGCATGGCCACCGCCTTGTGCTTCTCTGACCGTTCATGAGTGACTACAGTATATCCATTCGGCCACCGTGTTATGGGTTATAGATAAACCTGTGGATAACGGAGACATATATAATAGTCTCCTTTTCAGGTGAGAGAGCACGCTAAACGCTAAAGGCAGTGCCTCCCAAGTTTAAGCAAATAAATTATGTACATTCAAATTTTAAAAAATTCAAAATGTTCCTGTATGATATTCCGACGATAAAATTGCATTTGTGTCCAAATATTGGGCTGTTTTTTAAGTTAATATAAACTACGCAATCAAGTAATTACCTGTGATCAATCATGATTCATCCAAATTCAAGAGTGATTAATCTTATTTAAAAAAATATAATTTGACAGCACTAATTTAAAGTAAATGAAAACTATGCCTTTAAAAACAAAATAAAATGAATGTTCAATAAAGAAAAAAATATGCTTTTCAAAAAAAACTAACAAGTATAAACAACAAATTCTGCCTTTAAAAATATAAAAATAGTTGTAACTGCCAACAATATCTATATTTCTCGATTAAAATATGCCTCTATGATAAAAAATAATGTTTTAATATAAATAAAATGATTAATTAATATTAATATTATAAAATAATTTATATGATTATTAATTAATTAATTAAAATCAAAACAATAATTGTTATGTTTAATTGTTTTTTTTAAAGGAAGAATATAAAAAAAATAATAATAATGATGTAAATTATAATATTCAGATTAATCACCCTTTTAAATTTGGATTAATCACAGTAAATTACTTGCTTACAATATTCCAATTAACCTAAAAAAAACTATTACTTTTGACACAAATGCAATTTTATTGTCGGAATGTCATGTCACAGTCAACATTTTTTTAAATGTGTTATGTGGATGCAATACAATTATTTGCTCAAAACCTGCTAACAGTTAGATCTCAACGTGACATTTACCACTGAGCTAACCAGTCCGAGTCTCCTCACTCATCTTTGCACTTGGTATGCACGCATGCATACCGCCTCTCAGGTGTCCATCCACGGTTATGGTACAAAAACATGTCCAGTCAAAACAAATCCTGTGATTAATCTGCGCAAATATACATAATTACTGTAATACTTTTTTTGTGCACAACCGCATGAGTTGATGCATTAAATTTGACAGCTGTCATTTTTAAATATTATTTTAAAATATGTTTATACAGTATTTCATTTTCACCAAGCCTAACAAACAAAGAAATATCCATGTTTTTATAAAGATAATAATGCTCATGCATGATAATAAAAAAACATGTTTTTACAAAGGAAATAATGCCTAGCTTGTGTTATTTATTGTTATTATTATTTTGTGACCTCCGGCAGCCAAAATGAACAGTAATAATATAATAAGCACCCTAAAAACTACAAACATACAAATATTGCGAAATAAATCTTTGTCAGAATCATCGTTGTGGAAGCGGGAATAGGCGTACCTAATATTGTGTCCCGGTTTGAGTGATAATAAAGATTAGACTCGAGAAGCAGATTCACACTTGCCTTCCCGTGGATTTTTCACGTTCTTCCAGTTGACGATCGTTTTGCGGCGGAAGCGAGAGGATTCCTGCAGCTGCACTGACGAGGCCTGGGAAATTAGATGTAGTTCCTAAATTGCATCCGAAAGAAACGTGTCGGGGATAGCAGCCACCTGTCAGAAGCCGTCATTGAGTAATTAAGCAAGAGAAGGGATTGTTCTGACGCCTCCGTATTAACCTCACACTCCTTTATTAGTCCTGGTAAAGGACTTGAAATTGTGTGTTTGTGTGCGCAGGACTCGTCTAAAGCCGTGTCCCTGGGTTTGTGGATGGAGGAGATGATCTTCAACCTGGCCGACTCGCGACTCTTCTTCAACGACTTAGAGGCAAGTGACGCTCACGTCCGTCACGATATTAGAACTAATACATGTGTTGCTGCAAGCACTTATTTCTTGCGTTGTTTCAGCGGCTTTTTAAGTAACTTAGCATGCCTTCCTGTCTGCTCCTTACTCGGTGTGTAGCATCGTCCTCCGGCGATAATAATACTTACAACTAGAGATGTCCGATAATATCGGTCTGCCGATATTATCGGCCGATAAATGCGTTAAAATTTAATATCGGAAATTATCGGTATCGTTTTTTTTATTATCGGTATCTGTTTTTTTTTTGTTTTTTGTTTTTTTAAATTAAATCAACATAAAAAACACAAGATACACTTACAATTAGTGCACCAACCCAAAAAACCTCCCTCCCCCATTTACACTCATTCACACAAAAGGGTTGTTTCTTTCTGTTATTAATATTCTGCTTCCTACATTATATATCAATATATATCAATACAGTCTGCAAGGGATACAGTCCGTAAGCACACATGATTGTGCGTGCTGCTGCTCCACTAATAGTACTAACCTTTAACACTTAATTTTACTCATTTTCATTAATTACTAGTTTCTATGTAACTGTTTTTATATTGTTGTACTTTCTTTTTTATTCAAGAAAATGTTTTTAATTTATTTATCTTATTTTATTTTATTAATAAATAAAAAAAAAGACCTTATCTTCACCATACCTGGTTGTCCAAATTAGGCATAATAATGTTTTAATTCCACAACTGTATATATCAGTATCAGTATCGGTTGATATCGGTATCGGTAATTAAAGAGTTGGACAATATCGGAATATCGGATATCGGCAAAAAGCCATTATCGGACATCCCTACTTGCAACCAACGTTCCCTCTAAGGTGCGCGCATGTGCAATTGCGCACTGCTCAAGCGTCCTCTGCGCACGGCAAATCTACGCCACGCACAAAATCAAATAAAAAAATAAGCGCATAACAATTTTCGACACACGGACACGACGGAGAAAACAGTTTTCGTCATCATTGTTCAAATATTGTAACGTCTGTCGAGACGCTTGGAGGACATGAATTCCATCCATCACTTTACTGAGCAAAATATCGGTCTGCCGATATTATCGGCCGATAAATGCGTTAAAATGTAATATCGGAAATTATCGGTATAGTTTTTTTTATTATCAGTATCGGTTTTTTGTTTTGTTTGTTTTTTTAAATTAAATCCACATAAAAAACACAAGATACACTTACAATTAGTGCACCAACCCAAAAAACCTCCCTCCCCCATTTACACTCATTCACACAAAAGGGTTGTTTCTTTCTGTTATTAATATTCTGCTTCCTACATTATATATCAATATATATCAATACAGTCTGCAAGGGATACAGTCCGTAAGCACACATGATTGTGCGTGCTGCTGCTCCACTAATAGTACTAACCTTTAACAGTTAATTTTACAAATTTTCATTAATTACTAGTTTCTATGTAACTGTTTTTATATTGTTTTACTTTCTTTTTTATTCAAGAAAATGTTTTTAATTTATTCATCTTATTTTATTTGATTCATTTTTTTAAAAAGGACCTTATCTTCACCATACCTGGTTGTCCAAATTAGGCATAATAATGTGTTAATTCCACGACTGTATACAGGTATATCGGTTGATATCGGTATCGGTTGATTGATTGATTGATTGATTGAGACTTTTATTAGTAGGTTGCACAGTGAAGTACATATTCCGTACAATTGACCACTAAATGGTAACACCCCAATAAGTTTTTCAACTTGTTTGAGTCGGGGTCCACTTAAATTGATTCATGATACAGATATATACTATCATATATACTATCATCATAATACAGTCATCACACAAGATAATCACATTGAATTATTTACATTATTTACAATCAGGAGTGTGGAGGGGGGGTGGGGGGGGGGGGGGGAGAATCGGTATCGGTAATTAAAGAGTTGGACAATATCGGCATATCGGCAAAAAGCCATTATCGGACATCCCTACTTGCAACCAACGTTCCCTCTAAGGTGCGCGCCTGTGCAATTGCGCACTGCTCAAGCGTCCTCTGCGCACGGCAAATCTACGCCACGCACAAAATCAAATAAAAAAATAAGCGGATAACAATTTTCGACACACGGACACGACGGAGAAAACAGTTTTCGTCATCATTGTTCAAATATTGTAACGTCTGTCGAGACGCTTGGAGGACATGAATTCCATCCATCACTTTACTGAGCAAAACTCTTTATTGTTGGCCATAAACACATCACCAAAACATTAGTAAAAAAATATGATATCTAGCAAAACTGGTCATTTTCTGTAGTACAAACCAGACCAAAAGCAACTTTGTTAGATCAACAGCACCCGCTCGCTCTTTCTCACTTGCGCCAACACATGCACATATGGCACTTAGCCAGTGATGCGTTTACAGCCACACAAAAAGTCGGACAACTCCAACACCACACAAAGTGTCATTCCAGCTCGTTACACTATGATTTACCAATCAAATGTGTGCTTATTCTAGTGCAGGGGTCGGCAACCCGCGGCTCCGGAGCCGCATGCGGCTCTTTGACCACTCTGATGCGGCTCAGCTGCATACTTGCCGACCCTCCCGGTTTTCCCAGTATACTTAACGACCACACTGTGAACCCACACCAAAAAAGAATGACAAAAACATTTCTGGAGAACATCCGCACCGTAACACAACACAACAAATACCCAGAATCCCATGCAGCCCTAACTCTTCCGGTCTACATTATACACCCCCGCTACCACCAAACCCCCCCACACATCAACCCCCCCCCTCTCCGTGCGTCGGCGGAGCGGAAGAGTTAGGGCTGCATGGGATTCTGGGTATTTGTTGTGTTGTGTTTATGTTGTGTTACAGTGCAGATGTTCTCCAGAAATGTGTTTGTCATTCTTTTTTGGTGTGGGTTCAAAGTGTGGCGCATATCTGTAACGTAACAGTGTTAAAGTTGTTTTTGTACGACTACCGTCAGTGTAAGCTGTGTGGCTGTTGAACAAGTATGCCTTGCTGGCGCTTACGTGTGCAAGCAAAAGCTGCATTCATCATGTGGCCAAGCAGGTACGCTGTTTGGGCAGGCTGTAGAGGGCGCTAAAAGCAGTGCCAGCACGTCCTGAAATTTGGGAGTCTCCCGGAAAATTGAGAGGGTTGGCAAGAAAGACGCTATCAAGCGCCGTTCAATTAAAGAGAAGATCAGTTTTTTCTAATCGGCACTTATTATCGGCGGTCACTCGAACGAGTATGACGATCCTCCTGGTAGGGGTGTATCCCTTAATGGAGGATGCCTGTGCGTGACTTTGTTTTACGTGGGGAAGACCGGTGCACAGGCAGTCACCACACGATCCTTGACAGAATCGGGTGTAATCGGCACTGAAAGATATTAATCGCCATTGGCAGATTCAGGGAAATTGGCTGATACTGATTGATGGCCGATCGACCGGCGCGTCATTAGTTTTAATTAACGACTCCTCTGCATGCACTTTGTTTAGTGCTGATCAATCTTCTAGACTTAGACTTAGACTTAGACAAACTTTATTGATCCACAAGGGAAATTGTCCCACACGGTAGCTCAAAGCGGAAAGGGTAAGGATGGAGAGGATAATGCAGGTATTAAGTAGACTCAAAATGTACCATAGTAGCAATATAAAATATAACATATATGTAATATTTACATATTACATATACAGTCATATACAGAACTTTCCTCCAGAAGGTCTTATATTTGTCCATGTGATGTCAGATGAAACAAAAATTGAGCTGTTTGGCCACAATACCCAGCAATATGTTTGGAGGAGAAAATCCCAGGAACACCATGCCTACCGTCAAGCATGGTGGTGGTAGGATAATGCTCTGGGCCTGTTTTGCTGCCAATGGAACTGGTGCTTTACAGAGAGTAAATGGGACAATGAAAAAGGAGGATTACCTCCAAATTCTTCAGGACAAGCTAAAATCATCAGCCCGGAGGTTGGGTCTTGGGCGCAGTTGGGTGTTCCAACAGGACAATGACCCCAAACACACGTCAAAAGTGGTAAAGGAATGGCTAAATCAGGCTAGAATGAAGGTTTTAGAACGGCCTTCCCAGAGTCCTGACTTAAACATGTGGACAATGCTGAAGAAACAAGTCCATGACAGAAAACCAACAAATTTAGCTGAACTGCACCAATTTTGTCAAGAGAGGAGTGGTCATAAATTCAAGCAGAAGCTTGTGGATGGCTACCAAAAGCGCCTTATTGCAGTGAAACTTGCCAAGGGACATGTAAGCAAATATTAACATTGCTGTATGTATACTTTTTTGTCACATTTTCAGTAGACCCATAATTAATTCATAAAAGAAGCAAACTTCAAGAAAGTTTTTTGTGACCAACAAGTATGTGCTCCAATCACTCTATCACAAAAAAATAAGAGTTGTAGAAATGATTGGAAACTCAAGACAGCCATGACATGATGTTCTTTACAAGTGTATGTACAACTTCTGACCACGACTGTACATTTTCAGAATATGCTTGTTCTATTTTGGGCCAAAGTAAGACAAAGAAAACAATCTGAAGTTGTCGTAGTTGTATTTTTAAGTTATTAGGCCATTATTTTACCCGTCCGGCCCACGTGGGAATAGATTTTCCTCCATGCGGCCCCTAACCTAAAATGAGTTTGACAGCTGCACATGTCCTACTTTTGTTTACAATAAAGTCATCAGCGCCAATTATTAGGGTAGTCAAATAAATAGATTTTAAAATGAACCGCAATTCTTATTTGTAACGTTTCCTAATCTATTAAAAAAGATCACAAATCCATTATTATTTGATGAATTTATTTATTTTTTTCTGTCCAGCTACTCAGACAAATCATATTGTTGATGTAGATGATCATATTTGCTATTTGCATAGTATGTCAAGTCAAGTCAAGTCAACTTTATTTATATAGCACGTTTACAACAACTTTTAAATTGAACCAAAGTGCTTTACAGGTTAAAGGCCTACTGAAATGAAATGTTTTTATTCAAACGGGGATAGCAGATCCATTCTATGTGTCATACTTGATCATTTCGCGATATTGCCATATTTTTGCTGAAGGGATTTAGTAGAGAACATCGACGATAAAGTTCGCAACTTTTGGTCGCTGATAAAAAAAAAGCCTTGCCTGTACCGGAAGTAGCGTGACGTCACAGGAGGAAAGGCTGCTCACATTTCCCCGTTGTTTACACCAGCAGCGAGAGCGATTCGGACTGAGAAAGCGACGATTACCCCATTAGTTTGAGCGAGGATGAAAGATTCGTGGATGAGGAACGTGAGAGTGAAGGATTAGAGTGCAGTGCAGGATGTATCTTTTTTCGCTCTGACCGTAACTTAGGTACAAGGGCTCATTGGATTCCACACTCTCTCCTTTCTCTATTGTGGATCACGGATTTGTATCTTAAACCACCTCGGATACTATATCCTCTTGAAAATGAGAGTCGAGAACGCGAAATGGACATTCACAGTGACTTTTATCTCCACGACAATACATCGGTGAAGCACTTTAGCTACAGAGCTAACGTGATAGCATCAGGCTCAAATGCATATAGAAACAAAACAAGTAAGTCCCTGACTGGAAGGATAGACAGAAGATCAACAATACTACCAAACTCTGGACATGTAACTACACGGTTAATGCTTTCCAGCTTGGCGAAGCTTAGCAATGCTGTTGCTAACGACGCCATTGAAGCTAACTTAGCTACGGAACCTCGACAGAGCTATGCTAAAAACATTAGCTCTGCACCTAGGCCAGCTGTCATCTGCTCGTCACGACCCGTGCTCACCTGCGATCGACGGTACGACGAAGGACTTCACCCGATCACCGATGCGGTCGGTGGCCCGGAGACGGAGGAAGTCAAGGTGAGGTCGTTCGGCTAGCGCGTCTGCTATCCTCAAAGTCCTCCTGGTTGTGTTGCTGCAGCCAGCCGCTAATACACCGATCGATCCCACCTACAACTTTTTTGTATTGGAATTTTGAGATGAAAACAGAGCTTTTTTGTATTGTATTCAATGGGCTCCAAAATACTTCCGCTTCAACGGTTGACGTCACGCGCAAACGTCATCATATCGAAACGTTTTCAGCCGGAAGTTTGCCGGGAAATTTAAAATGTCACTTTATAAGTTAACCCGGCCGTATTGGCATGTGTTGCAATGTTAAGATTTCATCATTGATATATAAACTATCAGACTGCGTGGTCGCTAGTAGTGGCTTTCAGTGGGCCGTTAAAAAAGCAAGTATGTATATATTATTAATGTTGCAAATACACATCTTTATATATCTGGAAAGGCTGGTCCTATAGAGGTAGGCATTTTTCAGAGGTCTCAAGTAGGTAACAAATACAAGAGTGCGTGCGTGTGTGTGTGTGTGTGTGTGTGTGTGTGTGTGTGTGTGTGTGTGTGTGTGTGTGTGTGTGTGTGTGTGTGTGTGTGTGTGTGTGTGTGTGTGTGTGTGTGTGTGTGTGTGTGTGTGTGTGTGTGTGTAAGGAAGAGATTATAGTGAGAGACAGAAGAGTTTGTCTGACAGGAACATTAGTAGTGTGGGCGGAGGAGCATTGGAAGGGAGGGAGAGCAGCCAACAAAGACATTTGCAAATCCCGTCCTTCTTTTTCTTCGCCGTCCAAACCCACCTTTTGTTCTCAGACCTCGGTAAATCCGTCAGTCAGCTGGTGGGCCGTAAAGCGCAAAGGTGCAATTATGTTGTCGTGGCCGTGTCACCATCTGAGGACTGTCATTAATGCTGTCATCACCAGAAAGACTTGTTAAGGGTTCACGTCACTTACTTGATTTAGTATTTACATCGCCTGCTTTGGTGTCATGTTTGACGTTCTGCTGACATTCTTAACATTTATTTACAGTGGACTTGCGATTTTTCCCCAAAAAGAAAAATACTGTATTGAAAATACACTAATGCACGTGGGGGTTTTTTTTTCATTTTCTTTGGCTTTCTTTTACATCACAGGTGTCAAACTAAAGGCCCGCTTTGTGTGACCCGCAAAGGCCTGGAAATATATTATAATATTAAAAAAATAATAAAAGTACTTTATCTTTTCTCAATGTATTCCTTCTTTCCATTTTGACAGAAACAAAAGACATCTATAGCATGCAATTGCACATTTTTTTTAAACTTTATTATCTATTAATGCAACAAATATTATGACACCATACATTCTAAAAAAAAATTAAATTAAATAAATACTTAAATATCTGCTTAACCTATTATTTGGAAACAAACTATTTATAAAATTGTACACTGGAAAAAATTTTAAATGAAAGTCACCAGGATTTTATTGTAAAAAAAACAATGGTGTTGTTTTTCCATTTATAGTAATATGCTTTAAAAAATAAACTAAAAAACACTGTATACTTTGCTGTAAAATTCTAAGCTGCCAGTCTTTTTAAGCATAAATTCTACATGATTTTTTATGGTGTATGTGAAAATAATATATAATCATCAAATGTATACTGCATAGGCAATTTTGTAACAAAGTCATGATCAATCCTTTATAGTCATATATTATTTACTGTTCAAGGCGCCCTCTTACTGCGGTGTGTGCGAGTTTGACACCCCGGTTTTACATGTATATAAATGTTCTTAAATAGAACCAAAGCTGCAAGATTGCCACCTTATGTAACTCCTATATTATTAAATACACTCAGTCATAACATACTTAGGCTGTAATTAATCAGATCATTTTAAAATCAAACACAAGGAGGCCTTTTTTTCCCATATAGCGACTGCTGTGATAAGCAGTTATCATATACATCCTATTTTTTTAAATTGTATTCCATATTTTTATTATTACAGCTGGGAATCTTTTGACACGTACACTCACGGGCCATTTTATTAGGTACTCTTGCACACGCTAACTAGATTATTTGTGTTTTTATGTGTTTTTATTGACACCGTCAGGGAGGTGTACATTTGTTCTTTTTAAATTTCGTTAAAAATACTGAACCAATGCTATAAAAGTATGAAAAAAATCCATTAAATTTTGCTAATTGAGGTTTTTTTTTTTTTCATTTTCTTTGTATTTCTTTTACATGTTTATACATGTTCTTAAATGGAACCAAAGCTGCAAGATGGCCGCCTTATATAATTCCTATATTGTTAAGTCGCAACATACTCAGTCTCTAATTAATCAGATCATTTTAAAATCAAACATAAGGAGGCCTTTTTTTCCATCTATGATAAGCAGTGATCATAAGCATTCTATTTTTTCTTCTTTCATTCCATATTTTTATTATTACAGCTGGGAATATTTTGCCATGTACACTCACGGGCCATTTTATTAGGTACTCCTGCACAATCTCAGTAGGTTCTTTGTGGTTCTATTGACACCGTCAGGGAGGTGTACGTTTGTTCTTTTTAAATGTCGTTAAAAATACCACCAATGCTATAAAAGTATGAAAAAAATACATTAAATGTTGCTAATTGAGTTGTTGTTTTTTTTTCATTTTCTTTGGCTTTCTTTTACATTATCTTAAATCAGGGATGTCCAAACTTTTTCCACTGAGGGCCGCACACAGAAAAATTAAAGCATGTGGGGGCCATTTTGATATTTTTCATTTTCAAACCATAACAAAATATATGCATTTTTTAATTATTTTACCTTTAGGGGTCCCGGGAACCATAAAGGGTCTCAGTCATTAAAATATTAAAAATAAGTCAGATTATTATTTTTTTTAAATTATTTAATGCTTACAGTAAATCTCTATATCAACTTCAAGTTGATATAAAGTAATACAAATTTTAAAAAAATGTTTTTTGGCTTTTCTGTCAAAAACAACTTAGTTTTTTTATAGTAAAACTGAAGTATGCAGTATTTAGTAATTAGAGCCCTAAAAGATCAATAATGCAGGACACCATTGATTTTAATTCTTTCATATTTTTGAGTCATCACATTGAAAAGATAAATAAAAAATCACTAAATATATTTGGGATCCAAAAGGTGCCCCACTCATAAAGTGATACATTTTTATTAGGTTTTTCTTTTACTTTCAACACTTAAGTTACGAGATCAACTTCAGATATATCTGTCCATTTTATGCTGGAACTATTATTTTGTTTGTTTTATGCGCTTTTGTCAAAGAAAACTTTGATGTTTTTATATGGCTACTACACAATATATGCAATATTTAGCACATAAAACATTTTAAAGTGAAATATTTGAAGTAATTGGAGCCCTGAAAATAATTCATTATAACATGGATTTTTTTGTCATTATTATTATTTTTTGAGCAATGGCACAAAAAGAAAAATGAAGAAAGACAAAAGGAAAAAAAAACAGCCTACATGGCAGCTTTTGTGTCAACATTGCAACTTTTTTTTTTCACCTCATTCCACTTTTTTTTAATGTTCTTTTTTATTTTTACAATAGTATTTCCAGAATGTGTGGCGGGCCGCTAAACAATTATCTGCGGGCCACAAATGGCCGCACTTTGGACACCCCTGTCTTAAATGGAACCAAAGATGCAAGATGGCCACCTTATATAATTCCTATATTGTTAAGTCGCAACATACTCAGTCTCTAATTAATCAGATCATTTTAAAATCAAACACAAGGAGGCCTTTTTTTTCATCTATGATAAGCAGTGATCATAAGTATCCTTTTTTTAATTTTTTTATTCCATATTTTTATTATTACAGCTGGGAATATTTTGCCATGTACACTCACGGGCCATTTTATTAGGTACTCTTGCACAATCTCAGTAGGTTCTTTGTGGTTCTATTGACACCGTCAGGGAGGTGTACGTTTGTTCTTTTTAAATTCCGTTAAAAATACCGAACCAATGCTATAAATGTATGAAAAAAATACATTAAATGTTGCTCATTGAGTTGTTGTTGTTTTTTTTTCATTTTCTTTGGCTTTCTTTTACCTTATCTTAAATCAGGGGTGTCCAAACTTTTTCCACTGAGGGCCGCACACGGAAAAATTAAAGCACGTGGGGGCTATTTTGATATTTTTCATTTTCAAACCATAACAAAATATATGCATTTTTTAATTATTTTACCTTTAGGGGTCCCGGGGACCATAAAGGGTCTCAGTCATTAAAATGTTAAAAATAAGTCAGATTTTTTTTTTTTTTTTTTTTTTTAACGCTTACAGTAAATCTCTATATCAACTTCAAGTTGATATAAAGTAATACAAATTTAAAAAAAAGTTTTTTGGCTTTTCTGTCAAAAACAACTTAGTTTTTTTATAGTAAAACTGAAATATGCAGTATTTAGCAATTAGAGCCCTAAAAGGACACCATTGATTTTAATTATTTCATATTTTTGAGTAATCACATTGAAAAGATAAATAAAAAATCACTAAATATATTTGGGATCCAAAAGGTGCCCCACTCATAAAGTGATACATTTTGATTAGGTTTTTCTTTTACTTTCAACACTTAAGTTACGAGATCAACTTCAGATATATCTGTCCATTTTATGCTGGAACTATTATTTTGTTTGTTTTATGCGCTTTTGTCAAAGAAAACTTTGATGTTTTTATATGGCTACTACACAATATATGCAATATTTACCACATAAAACATTTTAAAGTGAAATATTTGAAGTAATTGGAGCCCTGAAAATAATTCATTATAACATGGATTTTTTTGTCATCATTATTATTTTTTGAGCAATGGCACAAAAAGAAAAATGAAGAAAGACAAAAGAAAAAAAACAGCCTGCATGGCAGCTTTTGTGTCAACATTGCAACTTTTTCTCGTTAGATTTCACCTCATTCCACTTTTTTTAATGTTCTTTTTTATTTTTACAATAGTATTTCCAGAATGTGTGGCGGGCCGGTAAACAATTAGCTGCGGGCCGCAAATGGCCGCACTTTGGACACCCCTGTCTTAAATGGAACCAAAGATGCAAGATTTCCACCTTATATAATTCCTATATTGTTAAGTCGCAACATACTCAGTCTCTAATTAATCAGATCATTTTAAAATCAAACACAAGGAGGCATTTTTTCCATCTATGATAAGCAGTGATCATAAGCATCCTTCTTTTTTTTTTTTATTCCATATTTTTATTATTACAGCTGGGAATATTTTGCCATGTACACTCACGGGCCATTTTATTAGGTACTCTTGCACAATCTCAGTAGGTTCTTTGTGTTTCTATTGACACCGTCAGGGAGGTGTACGTTTGTTCTTTTTAAATGTCGTTAAAAATACTGAACCGATGCTATAAAAGTATGAAAAACATCCATTCACTGTTGCTAATTAATTAATTTTTTTTTCCATTTTCTTTGGCTTTCTTTTACATGTATGTACATTATCTTAAATGGAACCAAAGCTGCAATATTGCCACCTTATATAATTCCTATATTATTAAATATACTCAGTCATATCATACTTAGGCTCTAATTAATGAGATCATTTTAAAATCCAACACAAGGAGGCCTTTTTTCTTTTTTTTTTTACATCTAGCGACTGCTATCATAAGCAGTGATCATAACCATCCTATTTCATTTATTTTTATTCCATATTTTTATTATTACAGCTGGTAATCTTTTGCCATGTACACTCACAGGCCATTTTATTAGGAACTCCTGCACAATCTCACTATAGTGTCTTTGTGGTTTTATGTGTTTTCATTTCACGTTTGTTCTTTTTAGATTTCGTAAAAAAAATACTGAACCAATACTACAAAAACATGAAAAAAATCCATTGAGTTTTTTTTTTTTTGTCATGCGAATTAGTACCCATTTTTCACCGTAATAAAAAAGGTGATTTTATACATTTTTCTCCTGAATCTCAAATGTGACTTTCCTACTTTGTGTGTCAGGAATGTGACCAGGTTCATATCGACGACGTGGCGTCAGACGATAATGGACAGGACTTGAGGTAAAAATGTGGATTTTTTTTGGACATTTTCAGTTTATTTGAATGATTTTATGCTGACAGAGCTTTATTTGTACACACTTGACCTCCTCCATAGCCTACCAAGCTCTGCAGCAAGACAATGTAAAGCTTAGAGCGCCCCTGTGTGGACAACTGAGGAAATTACACATGAACTGCCCTTTTTTTAAAAATCTGCTTCAACAGCCTGGGGGAAATTTGTGGCCCACCGCATGTTTTTTTCTGTATTTAAAAATTAAATTAAACAAAGAAATTAAATTAAAAATTAAAAATACAGCTTTTTTTTAGCATTCATAACAAAAAATGTAAGTATCCCCCATATTCTTAGATTTTTCAGCATGCGGGACGGTATGGAAAAAAGTTTGAAAAAGTGTGGACGCCCCTGTTCTATAACTCAGTGTTTTTCAACCACTGTGCCGCGACACTAGTGTCGTGAGATACAGTCTGGTGTGCCAAGGGAGATGATCTAATTTGGGTTTAAAATATTTTTTGCAAACCAGTAATTATAGTCTGCAAATGATGCGTTGTTGTTGAGTGTCGGTGCTGTCTAGAGCTCGGCAGAGTAACCGTGTAATACTCTTCCATATCAGTAGGTGGCAGCAAGTAGCTAATTGCTTTGTAGATGTCGGAAACAGCGGGAGGCAGCATGCAGGTAAAAAGGTGTCTAATGCTTAAACCAAAAAATAAGCCCGGCCGACCTGTCTGACAAGCCTGTAAATGTGTTGGTCATGTATGATGTCTTTTTGAGATGAGTGAGAAAAAATGAGTGCCCCTAAGACGGGGGTCGGCAACCCGCGGCTCTAGAGCCGCATGCGGCTCTTTAGCGCCGCCCTAGTGGCTCTCTGGAGATTTTTCCAAAATGTATGAAGAATGGAAAAAGATGAGGGGAAAAAAAATCTATTTTTTTTGTTTTAGTATGGTTTCTGTAGGAGGACAAACATGACACAAACCTCCCTAATTGTTATAAATCACACTGTTTATATTAAACATGCTTCACTGATTCGAGTATTTGGCGAGCGCCATTTTGTCCTACTAATTTTGCCGGTCCTTGAACTCACCGTATAGTTTGTTTACATGTATAACTTTCTCCGACTTTCTAGGACGTGTTTTATGCCACTTCTTTTTCTGTCCCATTTTGTCCACCACACTTTTAACGTTGTGCATGAATGCACAGAGGTGAGTTTTGTTGATGTTATTGACTTGTGTGGAGTGCTAATCAGACATATTTGGTCACTGCATGACTGCAAGCTAATCGATGCTAACATGCTATTTAGGCTAGCTATATGTACATATTGCATCATTATGCCTCATTTGTAGCTATATTTGAGCTCATTTAGTTTCCTTCAAGTCCTCTTAATTCAATTTATATCTCATGACACATGTAATATGGCTTTTAATTTCTTGCGGCTCCAGACAGATTTGTTTTTGTATTTTTGGTCCAATATGGCTCTTTCAACATTTTGGGTTGCCGACCCCTGCCCTAAGAAAAGGCATTGAAGTTTAGGAATGGCTATGGAGAACAAAGCTAAAACTGAACTGGCTACAAAGTAAACAAAAACAGAACGCTGGACGACAGCAAAGACTTACTGTGGAGCAAAGACGGCGTCCACAGTGTACATCCGAACATGACATGACAATCAACAATGTCCCCACAATGAAGGATAAAAACAACTGAAATTAACTTGATTGCTAAAACAAATTAGGTGCAGGAAATATCGCTCTAAGGAAGACATGAAACTGCTACAGGAAAATACCAAAAAAAGAGAAAAAGCCACCAAAATAGGAGCGCAAACACTACACACAGGAAAACAGCAAAAAAAACGCAAAATAAGTCAGGGTGTGATGTGACAGGTGGTGACAGTACACCTACTTTGAGACAAGAGCTATAGTGATGCATGCATGGTTATGGTTAAAAGTCATATCCAACTATTGTGACAACGACTTTTTACTGTCAAATGAGTTTCGTTTTTTAATGATTTCTGCTGGTGGTGTGCCTCCGGGTTTTTTTAACGCAAAAAAAATGTGCCTTGGCTCAAAAAGGGTTGAAAAACACTGCTGTAACTTGTGATTGTGATTCCTGCAGCACGTACAATTTCCTGACCGACGGCTTCCAGAGCCCAGCGGGGGCCGGCTCATTGTGTCTAGGCTCGGGGGTCCACGGCGGGGTGGACTGGATGAGGAAGCTGGCTTTCCGATACCGGAGGGTCAAGGAGATTTACAACACTTACAAGAATAATGTCGGGGGTAAGTGTGTGTACTGTGTGGGTATATGGGAGTCAATTCTTTATTGGCTGGGGGGGGGAAAAAAGTATCATGCTAATGCACGTAGACTTAAGTCCGGGGTGTCAAACATACGGCCCGTGGGCCATATCAGGCCCGCCAACAGGTTTAAACCGGCCCGCGGCTTGCAAGATGAGTTTGCTAAGTATAAAAATGAGCTGGAATTTTTTTTTATTGATAGAAACTGCAGTTTTAAATGTGTCCACTGGATGTTGCAATAGCAATTTGTAATATTTTTTTTGCAATAGCAATTTGAGTGCAACCCACGTCACACGTGACACTTTTTAAAGATGAAGTGTCAGCTGACTTTAAGCACCTTGCTACTCCAATCAGCGCAGGTGCAAGCAATCAGCTGGCAGCAGATGGCGGCAGACTGATGCAGCATCCATGCACAATACCTTCTTTCCTTGTGAATTATCCAATCAAAGGGTAAAATTAAAAAAAAAGGGTAAGGTGCAAAGACTTAACCTCTTAAGGCCCAAGCTGTTTGTTTACATGCTTTTTTTTATTTCTCTTTGCTATTTGGGCTTATTGGACCCTAATTAGAATAAAAACTAAGAATCATCTTTTGATATGTTAGTCCATAAGTAACAAACGTGTACTTCATGTTTAGTGACAGGCTAATTCTTATTTTTACCATTTTTTTTTCCAAATTCCATTGTATGTTATACTCTTCTGACACCACCAGATGGCAGTATAAGTGTCCACATAAGCGGCCATAAGACCCCAATTCAGTAGTGTACACAATTTTGGAAATAAAAGCTACACTGCAAAAACTGAAATCTAAGTAAGATTAAATATCTCAAATAAGGGTGATATTTTCTTATTTCCTGTCTGATAAGAGAATTTTTCTCACTAAGCAGATTTTATGTTAGAGTGTTTTACTTGTTTTAAGGGTTTTGGTCCTAAATGATGTCAGTAAAATATTACAGCTTGTTGCTGAGATTTGATGACCTATATTGAGTAAAACATGCTTGAAACTAGAATATCAACTGTTGCAAAGCTGTGTCATCAACACTCACAAGTAGGGATGTCCGATAATGGCTTTTTGCCGATATCCGATATTCCGATATTGTCCAACTCTTTAATTACCGATACCGATATCAACCGATATATACAGTCGTGGAATTAACACATTATTATGCCTAATTTGGACAACCAGGTATGGTGAAGATAAGGTTGGGGTTTTTTTAAATAAAATAAAATAAGATAAATAAATTAAAAACATTTTCTTGAATACAAAAGAAAGTACAACAATATAAAAACAGTTACATAGAAACTAGTAATTAATGAAAATGAGTAAAATTAACTGTTAAAGGTTAGTACTATTAGTGGAGCAGCAGCACGCACAATCATGTGTGCTTACGGACTGTATCCCTTGCAGACTGTATTGATATATATTGATATATAATGTAGGAACCAGAATATTAATAACAGAAAGAAACAACCCTTTTGTGTGAATGAGTGTAAATGGGGGAGGGAGGTTTTTTGGGTTGGTGCACTAATTGTAAGTGTATCTTGTGTTTTTTATGTTGATTTAATTTAAAAAATTAAAAAAAAATTTTAAAAAAAAACGATACTGATAATAAAAAAACCGATACCGATAATTTCCGATATTACATTTTAAAGCATTTATCGGCCGATAATATCGGCCTGCCGATATTATCGGCAATCTCTACTCACAAGTATAAAACTACTTTTTTAAAGTAATAATTTCTTATTTCAAGCACGTAAAAAAAAAAATCGTGACTTTGACACAATTGTGTCTCATAATTAAAACAGATGACAGCCAAATGGACTTTTGCTGTTTTATTTTCAATGAAACAATAGAAAATACGTACTCATATAGTAGTACACTTGTTATTAGTGAGAATATACTTATTTTAAGGTATTTTTGGGTTCATTGAGGTTAGCTAATTTTACTCGTTTTGGAAAGTCTTGACAAGCCAAATTGTCTTGTTCTATTGGCAGATCATTTTGCTTAGTTCAAATAAAATACCCCTCATTTTTGTTTTGTTTTTTTCTTGTTTTTGAACACTGACTTTTTGCAGTGTAAAAGGTGCTGTCCACACATGTGGCAACTAAGGCCTTTAGAGGTTAAGTCAACATCTTCGTAGTTAGTTGAAAGCGAGTTGCACACCCTGAACTCCATTGTAAAAATGTGTGCTTAAGGTTTATTGCCTTTGTAAATACACTGAGACTGTTTTTTAAACTGCAGCAATTCTTTTCCGCAGTATTTTGAACTAACTTGAAGTGTTTTGCCAAGAAAACTATTTGTAAAATGTACATTTTTATAGAGCGCTTGTTCTATTTTTGATGAAAGCAAAACAAAGAAAACAATCTGAAGTTGTTTTTACTTTTAAGTTATTATGCTATGGAAATAGATTTCCCTCCTTGCCGCCCCTGAGCTAAAATGAGTTTGACACCCCTGACTTAAGTCCATCAAATGTGTATTTTGTTCATATTAGTGTAGATGATTACCATGCTAATGCTGCCCCCTGGCGGACAGGTCTGCTGGGCAGCCCTAAGCGGGAGGAGTGGCTGCAGCTGAGGAGGGAGATGGAGGTCCTCACTGACCTGTGGCTGACCCAAGCTCTCAAAGCTCTGGCCCTCATTAGCACCAGGTTAGTCCATCATCTCATCTCCCCGTAAAAATGCTCTAATTATCGGCGAGGCGTTTATTTTACCTAACAAAATAAGGGACAATGTTACATCTGACATGAGAACACCGGTAATTATTTGGAGAGCATGAGAAAGTGTCATTTGTTGACAAGTATATTGCACAACACAGCAGCAACAGAACCAATGTTGTAAATCAGTAAGGCGCAAACGGCTGAGTTCATTTGTAAACAACAGTCTAAAAAGGCCGAGTGGCGCAAATACTGCATTTTAAAGCGCTTGCAAAGGTAGATAAAGTGCCATTCTCTACTGCCATCTTGTGGGGTTGAATAAAACTACATCAGGAGGTTGCCTTAAATCAGGGGTCGGCAACCCAAAATGTTGAAAGAGTCAAAAATACCACACAAGAAAATCTGTCTGGAGCCGCAAAAAATTAAAAGCCTTATATAAGTGTTATAATGAAGGCAACGCATGATGTCTATATCAGCCTACTATCAAATGCTGATGCAAATTTTCGTTGACGGAAATGTATTTGAATTTGTATTCTACACATTTTTGCAACATTGGAAATCATTAGTAAAATGGAGGCTTCTCACAGGGTGAGATAACTTCTGGAAATTACTGGCTTATACCGTATTTTTCGGAGTATAAGTCGCTCCGGAGTAGGGCTGCAACAACTAATCGATTAAATCGATTATAAAAATAGTTGGCAATCAATTTAGTCATCGATTTGTTGGATCTATGCTATGCACATGTGCAGAGGCTACTTTTTTTTTTTTTTTTTTTTTTTTTTATAAACCTTTATTTATAAACTGCAACATTTACAAACAGCTGAGAAACAATAATCAAAATAAGTATGGTGCCAGTATGCTGGGTTTTTTTCCAATAAAATACTGGAAAGGATAGAAATTTAGTTTGTTTCTTTTATCCGATTATTAATCGAAGTAATAATCGACAGATTAATCGATTATCAAATTAGTTGTTGGTTGCAGCCCTACTCAGGAGTATAAGTCGCACCGGCCGAAAATGCATAATAAAGAAGGGAAAAAACATATATAAGTCGCACTGGAGTATAAGTCGCATTTTTGGGGGAGATTTATTTGATAAAAGCCAACACCCAGAATAGACATTTGAAAGGCAATTTAAAATAAATAAAGAATAGTGAACAACAGGCTGAATAAGTGTACGTTATATGAGGCATAAATAACCAACTGAGAAGGTGCCTGGTATGTTAACGTAACATATTATGGTAAGAGTCATTCAAATAACTATAACATATAGAACATGCTATACGTTTACCAAACAATCTGTCACTCCTAATCGCTAAATCCCATGAAATCTTATACGTCTAATCCAAGGGTCGGCAACCCAAAATGTTGAAAGAGCCATATTGGACTAAAAATACAAAAACAAATCTGTCTGGAGCCGCAAGAAATTAAATGCCATATTACATACAGATGGTGTGTCATGAGATATAAATTTAATTAAGAGGACTTAAAGGAAACTAAATGACCTCCAATATAGCTACAAATGAGGCATAATGATGCAATATGTACATATAGCTAGCCTAAATAGCATGTTAGCATCGATTAGCTTGCAGTCATGCAGTGACCAAATATGTCTGATTAGCACTCCACACATAAGTCAATAACATCAACAAAACTCACCTTTGGGCATTCATGCACAACATTAAAAGTTTGGTGGACAAAATGAGACAGAAAAAGAAGTGGCATAAAACACGTCCTAGAAAGTCGGAGAAAGTTATACATGTAAACAAACTATACGGTGAGTTCAAGGACCGCCAAAATTAGTAGGACAAAACGGCGCTCGCCAAATACTCGAATCAGTGAAGCATGTTTAATATAAACAGTGTGCTTTATAACAATTAGGGAGGTTTGTGTCATGTTTGTCCTCCTACAGAAACCATACTAAAACAAAAAAATAGATTTTTCTTCCCCTCATCTTTTTCCATTCTTCATACATTTTGGAAAAATCTCCAGAGAGCCACTAGGGCGGCGCTAAAGAGCCGCATGCGGCTCTAGAGCCGCGGGTTGCCGACCCCCGGTCTAGTCTCTTACGTGAATGAGCTAAATAATATTATTTAATATTTTACGGTAATGTGTTTCACACATAAGTCGCTCCTGAGTATAAGTCGCACCCGCGGCCAAACTATGAAAAAAACTGCCACTTATAGTCCGAAAAATACGGTACATTATATTGTCAAAATATGTAAACATATACTGTATATCAGGGGTCACCAACCTTTTTGAAAGCAAGAGCTACTTCTTGGGTACTGATTAATGCGAAGGGCTACCAGTTTGATACACACTTAAATAAATTGCCAGAATTAGCCGATTTGCTCAATTTACCTTTAACTCTATGTTATTATTAATAACTAATGATATTTACACTTAATTGAACGCTTTAAAAGAGGAGAAAACACGAAAAAAATGACAATCAAATTTTGAAACATAGTTTATCTTCAATTTCGACTCTTTCAAATTCAAAATTCAACCGAAAAAAAGAAGAGAAAAACTAGCTAATTCGAATCTTTTTGAAAAAATTAAAAAAAGAATTTATGAAACATCATTAGTAATTTTTACTGATTAAGATTCGTTTTAGAATTTTGATGACATGTTTTAAATAGGTTAAAATCCAATCTGCACTTTGTTAGAATATATAACAAATTGGACCAAGCTATATTTCTAACAAAGACAAATCATTATTTCTTCTATATTTTCCAGAACAAAATTTTTTAAAGAAATTCAAAAGACTTTGAAATAAGATTTAAATTTGATTCTACAGATTTTCTAGATCTGCCAGAATATTTTTTTTTTAATTTTAATCATAACAAGTTTGAAGAAATATTTCACAAACATTCTTTGTCGAAAAAACAGAAGCTAAAATGAAGAATGTAATTAAAATGTATTTATTATTCTTTAAAATAAAAATTAAAAAAATACTTGAACATTGATTTAAATTGTTAGGAAAGAAGAGGAAGGAATTGAAAAGGTAAAAAGGTATATGTGTTTAAAAATCCTAAAATCATTTTTAAGGTTGTATTTTTTCTCTAAAATTGTCTTTCTGAAAGTTATAAGAAGCAAAGTAAAAAAATAAATGAATTTATTTAAACAAGTGAAGACCAAGTCTTTAAAATATTTTCTATTTGAGTTTTGTCTCTCTTAGAATTAAAAATGTCAGGCAAAGCGAGACCAGCTTGCTAGTAAATAAGTACAATTTAAAAAATAGAGGCAGCTCACAGGTAAGTGCTGCTATTTGAGCTATTTTTAGAACAGGCCAGCGGGCTACTCATCTGGTCCTTAAGGGCTACCTGGTGCCCGCGGGCACCGCGTTGGTGACCCCTGCTGTATATGTATAGGCTATATATATATATAGTTATTTTACATGCAGTAAGCTTTTGGCCCTCGACCAAATGTTTTTAGCCCAATGCGCCCCCCAAGTCAAAAAGTTTGAACACCCCTTTCCTATCTTAACACGGCACATCCGCAAACAATTGCTATAGTGACATCCAGTGGACAGATTTAAAATTGCCCCTTCATTTGAATATTTTAGCTCATTTTTTTATACTTAGCAAACTCATCTCGAAGGGCCGGATAAAACCAGTTTTCTACGTTTGACACCCCTGGTTTAAACCGTCAAGACGTTGCTTGTTACTGAAGGTATGATGACAGGCGGTTTTATTGTTTTTATTGTTTAACTGCCATTAGTACAGGTAGAATAAGTAATTGTCTTACTGCTGTGGTAGAAATGTCCAAATCTTAAACAGGAACAAAAGTGAATTGAGTACAAAAGTTGTATTTACCCATAATCAAATGGTACAAGGTTGGATTGAATTGCCATGCAAACAGACAGTGTCTGCGGAGACGTTGGATGAAGAGAGAATCATCCCTAGACTTGATCTACTTGGTTATTTATGCGTTTCCCTCGTGTGTCAAGGTCCAGTTGTTTTGGACCTGTTTGTTCTGCAACATCCTTGAATCCCTTAGCCATAACAAACAATCAAAACATCTGGTACAATGTCAGGGTGACCATACGCTCAACTCTTACACACGTATGCTCTTCAAATGGTACAAAACAGAAAAAGGTGAAAAGGGCAGAAATTCCACTACACTGCTATTCACAAATGGTAGAATAAGTTATTTTGTTTACACTTGTCTCATGCAGGCCTAACTGTGTGAACGTGTTGGTGACCACCACACAGCTCATCCCCGCCCTCTCCAAAGTCCTTCTGTACGGTTTGGGAGCAGCCTTCCCCATAGAGAACATCTACAGCGCCACCAAGATCGGTAAACATAGGAAGGGGGGGGGAGAAACAAAAGATGCCACTCAAAATGTGTTGACTTCCATTATTAAAAGTATTTTTGTTAGGCAAAGAGAGCTGCTTCGAGCGCATCTCTCAGAGGTTTGGAAGGAGAGCCGTCTACGTGGTGGTCGGGGACGGGGCCGAAGAGGAGGCAGTGGCTAAGAAGGTAACTTTAAAAGAGTACAGTAAC
>NC_084756.1:27952728-27967728 GCF_033978785.1 Entelurus aequoreus | reverse complement strand
ATTTAAAAAACGATACTGATAAAAAAAAAAAAACGATACCGATAATTTCCGATATTACATTTTAAAGCATTTATCGGCCGATAATATCAGACATCTCTAATATATATATATATATGTATATATGTATATATATAAACATGCAGTCGTGGTCAAAAGTTGACATACACTTGTAAAGAACATAATGTCATGGCTGTCCAGAGTTTCCAATAATTTCTACAACTCTTATTTTTTTGTGATAGAGTGATTGGAGCACATACTTGTTGGTCACAAACAACATTCATGAAGTTTGGTTCTTTTATGAATTTATTATGGGTCTACTGAAAATGTGACCAAATGTGCTGGGTCAAAAGTATACATACAGCAATGTTAATATTTGCTTACATGTCCCTTGGCAAGTTTCACTGCAATAAGGCGCTTTTGGTAGCCATCCACAAGCTTCTGGTGGAATTTCTGACCACTCCTCTTGACAAAATTGGTGCAGTTCAGCTAAATTTGTTGGTTTTCTGACGTGGACTTGTTTCTTCAGCATTGTCCACACGTTTAAGTCAGGACTATGGGAAGGCCATTCCAACACCTTAATTCTAGCCTGATTCAGCCATTCATTTACCACTTTTGACGTGTGTTTGGGGTCATTGTCCTGTTGGAACACCCAACTGCGCCCAAGACCCAACCTCCGGGCTGATGATTTTAGCTTGTCCTGAAGAATTTGGAGGTAATCCTCCTTTTGTATTGTCCCATTTATAACACCAGTTCCATTGGCAGCAAAACAGGCCCAGAGCATAATACTACCACCACCATGCTTGTCGGTAGGAATGGTGTTTCTGGGATTAAAGGCCTCACCTTTTCTCCTCCAAACATATTGCCGGGTATTGTGGCCAAACAGCTCCATTTTTGTTTCATCTGACCACAGAACTTTCCTCCAGAAGGTCTTATCTTTGTCCATGTGATGTCAGATGAAACAAAAACTCAACCAGGAGCTTGTGGATGGCTACCAAAAGCGCCTTATTGCAGTGAAACTTGCCAAAAGACATGTAAACAAATAATAACATTGCTGTATGTATACTTTTGACCCAGCAGATTTGCTCACATATTCGGTAGACCCATAATAAATTCATAAAAGAAGCAAACTTCATGAATGTTTTTTGTGAGCAACAAGTATGTGCTCCAATCACTACATCACAAAAAAATAAGAGTTGTAGAAATGATTGGAAACTCAAGACAGCCATGACATTATGTTCTTTACAAGTGTATGTACACTTTTGACCACGACTGTATGTAAAACACCGTTATTTTGAGTGAAAAATGTTCTATACATATATTTTTAAAGATGTACTTTGATATTTCAAGATTTTTTTTCTTCAGTGAGCAGGGAAAAAGTGTCTGAAAAGTCATAATTATTATTATAAAACATAATAAATAGTTGAGGATATAAATAATCACTTCAAGTCAATAGCAAAGTCAAAACAAAAGGTGTCAGTTTCACATTTTCAGAGGCGATAATCAGCGAATAGCGAGTTCTAAACATGGCGGACGGTGACCATCTTGAATCCTGTGATGGTCGTCTTGTTAGAGAGAGTCAGGGAGGCCTGAAGCATCTTTGTCCCTTTCATGCTGGGGAGGAAGTTGATGCGTTGCTTTCCACTTCCTCCTGGACGCAGCGAGAACATCCTGCAAGGAGGAGGAAGCGTTTAAAAAAAACAACAAAAACAAAAGATCAAGTCTGGCTTTGTGTCTAAAAAGATAAGGTAACGTCTTCCTCATAAGCAGATGAATCACAATGAACGCGTTGCTGCACTTCCTTGAAGTCTCAACAGGCGGATTCTCACTGTAATCGTCATAATCAAGATAAAAAACAGTGAGAACTTTTTTGCTTACCTGAAGTTGGCGTGACCTTTGATGAGGCTGCTGCCAGACACGCTCAACAAGCCGCTTACGGGGTGACAAAAGGGATTGGTGAACGTAACGCTGGCTGCTTGCTCTTTGTTCACCGCCACGGTCTCTCCGCCTTCGATCTGAAAGATCATTTAATCATTCTCCTTAGAATGGGCGCTAGATTTAAAGGCCTACTGAAAGCCACTACTAGCGACCACGCAGTCTGATAGTTTATACATCAATGATGAAATCTTAACATTGCAACACATGCCAATACGGCCGGGTTAGATTAGTAAAGTGCAATTTTAAATTTCCCGCGAAATATCCTGCTGAAAACGTCTCGGTATGATGACGTTTGCGCGTGACGTCACGGATTGTAGCGGACATATTGGGACAGCATTGTGGCCAGCTATTAAGTCGTCTGTTTTCATCGCAAAATTCCACAGTATTCTGGACATCTGTGTTGGTGAATCTTTTGCAATTTGTTTAATGGACAATGAAGACAGCAAAGAAGAAAGCTGTAGGTGGGAAGCGGTGTATTAGCGGCCGGCTGCAGCAACACAACCAGGAGGACTTTGAGTTGGATAGCAGACGCGCTACCATGAGTACGCAGCTTTCTTCCAAACATTTGATCGCTTGCCCGTACGGGCGTGCCGCTATGTGCATGTCACGTACGTAACTTTGGGGAAATATATGTACTGTACGAACTTTGCGGAAGTGAACGGTACTTTGGGCTGTGGGATTGAGTGTGTTGTGCGGGTGTTTGAGTTGTATTGGCAGGTTATATGGACGGGAGGGGGGAGGTGTTTGTTATGTGATATTCATTTGTGGCATCTACACCTCCCGCTGCCTCAACAGAGCCAGTGCCATCATCAAGGACAGCACCCACCCTGGCTCTGACCTGTTCCACCTGCTGCCCTCTGGGAAGCGCTACAGGTGCATTAAAACCAAGACGAACAGGCTAAAAAACAGCTTCTTCCCCAGGGCCATAACCACCCTGAACAGACTTCCCCATTGACCCTCATGACTGCCTTCTCTTCGGTGCAATAACCCATTCCACCAACCACCCTGTTTCATGTAGATATTCATGTACATATTCATTTCACCCTCTGTATAGAGTGTACACTTGTTTTATTGCACTGTATGGAATGGCCTCAATCTCGTTACCCTGCGTAATGACAATAAAGCTGATTCTGATTCTGATTCTGAAATATAAGCCTGGTTGTGTTGTGGCTAATAGAGTATATATATGTCTTGTGTTTATTTACTGTTTTAGTCATTCCCAGCTGAATATCAGGTCCCACCCGCCTCTCACAGCATCTTCCCTATCTGAATCGCTTCCACTGCCCTCTAATCCTTCACTCTCACTTTCCTCATCCACAAATCGTTCATCCTCGCTCAAATTAATGGGGAAATCGTCGCTTTCTCGGTCCGAATCGCTCACGCTGCTGGCGGCCATGATTGTAAACAATGTGCAGATGTGAGGAGCTCCACAACCTGTGACGTCACGCTACTTCCGCTACAGGCAAGGCTTTTTTTTTTATCAGCGAGCAAAAGTTGCGAACTTTATCGTCGATGTTCTCTACTAAATCCTTTCAGCAAAAATATGGCAATATCGCGAAATGATCAAGTATGACACATAGAATGGATCTGCTATCCCCGTTTAAATAAGAACATTTCATTTCAGTAGGCCTTTAAGTGCGCCTTATAGTCAGAAAAATACGGTATCTATATTAGATGTTTTTTGGCAGAGACTGTAAAAATGGTATTATTGTGATTGTAGCATTGCAACAAGGAGTTTCTAACATTTTGCCCTGATCATGAACAAAATTATATACACAGTAAAAATAAGGTAACTAAAATCTCATTGATATTAGCAGCTCTTAGTGTAACGCAGTGCAGCAAACCACAATTATAAGTATATTGTTGAATTAATACCTCATGTCAATCAAAACTAGGGCTGCAACATCTAATCGATTAAAATTGATTATAAAAATAGTTGGCGATTAATTTAGTCATCGATTCGTTGGACATATGCTATGCGCATGCGCAGAGGCAATTATTAATATATTTTTTTATTTTTTTATAAACCTTTATTTATAAACTGCAACATGTACAAACAGCTGAGAAACAATAATCCAAATAAGTATGGTGCCAGTATGCTGGGGTTTTTTCAATAAAATACTGGAAAGGATAGAAATGTAGTTTGTCTCTTTTATCCGATTATTAATCGATTAATCGAAGTAATAATCGACAGATTAATCGATTATCAAATTAATCGTTAATTGCAGCCCTAATCAAAACCAAGCCATATTGTTTTCATAATGTATGAACCGTTGTTGTACCTCGATGACAAGCTGTGGGTTGGCGATGTTGAACTCCTCAAAGGCCAGCACGCGCTCCTGAGTGACCATGTCCTCCAAAACCGCAGCCAGGTTGACCAGGTTGTCCCCCACCACGTCCTCGTACTGGAACGGGAGAATCTGCTGCTTCAGGACCTTAACTAAAACGACACACACAAACACATAGAGTAGATGCAAAAGAGTCCCATCAGAGACAAAAATGAACAACTTAGCAACCCGTGGCTCTTTAGTGCCGCCCTAGTGGAAAAAGATGGGGGGAAATCACTTTTTAGTTTTAGTATGTTTTTTGTTTGAGGACAAAGATGACACAAACCTTCCCAATTGTTAATAAGCCCATTGTTTAATATGTTTGTGTGTATGCTTCACTGATGAGAGTATTTGGTGAACATCTTCAATTTGTCGCCATCATGTGGACAAACGTGAGTAACACAGGTTGAAGTGGGCTGTATTGAGCACGAGTGCAAAGCATTCGCTTCTTAAGTTGAGTTTGAGTTTATTTCGAACATGCAAGCATACAACATGATACATCACAATTTCCAGTTTCTCTTTTCAACATCCAAACAACCTTACCTAGTCATGGCGCGGGGGGAAAAAAATTATTAAACCGACACAAAAAGTCTAACGTTACACAACCTGCTCACTGAAATTTGTGGATATTTTAAAAAACATCCAATCAGCATAAAAAAATTAAATTACACCCATTTAAATGGATTACAAGGCATGATGGGAAAACTACAAAACACTCTCTCCACAGTTATTCATGTTTGACTTAACAAGTTAGTGTGGTTAATTATATAATTATCTTATAGGATTGGAAGTAGCATGTGTTTGTATTACGCCACATACCGTATTTTTCGGACTATAAGTCGCTCCGGAGTATAAGTCGCACCGGCCGAAAATGCATTATAAAGAAGGAAAAAAACATATATAAGTCGCACTGGAGTATAAGTCGCATTTTTGGGGGAAATGTATTTGATAAAAGCCAACAGCAAGAATAGACATTTGAAAGGCAATTTAAAATAAATAAAGAATAGTGAACAACAGGCTGAATAAGTGTACGTTATATGAGGCATAAATAACCAACTGAGAAGGTGCCTGGTATGTTAACGTAACATATTATGGTAAGAGTCATTCAAATAACTATAACATATAGTACAGGGGTCACCAACGTGGTGCCCGCGGGCACCAGGTAGCCCGTAAGGACCAGATGAGTAGCCCGCTGGCCTGTTCTAAAAATAGCTCAAATAGCAGCACTTACCAGTGAGCTGCCTCTATTTTTTACATTTTATTTATTTACTAGCAAGCTGGTCTCGCTTTTCCCGACATTTTTAATTCTAAGAGAGACAAAACTCAAATAGAATTTGAAAATCCAAGAAAATATTCTAAAGACTTGGTCTTCTTTTGTTTAAATAAATTCTTTTTTTTTTTTTTTACTTTGCCTCTTATAACTTTCAGAAAGACAATTTTAGAGAAAAAATACAACCTTAAAAATGATTTTAGGATTTTTAAACACATATACCTTTTTACCTTTTAAATTCCTTCCTCTTCTTTCCTGACAATTTAAATCAATGTTCAAGTAAATTTTATTTTTTTTATTGTAAAGAATAATAAATACATTTTAATTGAATTTTTCATTTTAGTTTCTGTTTTTTCGACGAAGAATATTTGTGAAATGTTTCTTCAAACTTATTATGATTAAAATTCCAAAAAAATTATTCTGGCAAATCTAGAAAATCTGTAGAATCAAATTTAAATCTTATTTCAAAGTCATTTGAATTTCTTTTAAAATTTTTGTTCTGGAAAATCTAGAAGAAATAATGATTTGTCTTTGTTAGAAATATAGCTTGGTCCAATTTGCTATATAGTCTAACAAAGTGCAGATTGGATTTTAACCTATTCAAAACATATCATCAAAATTCTAAAATTAATCTTAATCAGGAAAAATGACTAATGAAGTTCCATAAATTATTTTTTAAATTTTTTCAAAAAGATTCGAATAGCTAGTTTTTCTCTTCTTTTTTTCCGTTGAATTTTAAATTTTAAAGAGTCGAAATTGAAGATAAACTATGTTTCAAAATTTAATTGTCATTTTTTTTGTGTTTTCTCCTCTTTTAAACAGTTCAATTAAGTGTAAATATCATTAATTATTAATAATAACATAGAGTTAAAGGCCTACTGAAATGAATTTTTTTTATTTAAACGGGGATAGCAGATCTATTCTATGTGTCATACTTGATCATTTCGCGATATTGCCATATTTTTGCTGAAAGGATTTAGTATAGAACAACGACGATAAAGATTGCAACTTTTGGTATCTGATAAAAAAAGGCTTGCCCCTACCGGAAGTAGCGTGACGTAGTCAGTTGAACATATACGCAAAGTTCCCTATTGTTTACAATGATGGCCGCATGAAGTGAGAGAGATTCGGACCGAGAAAGCGACAATTTCCCCATTAATTTGAGCGAGGATGAAAGATTTGTGGATGAGTAAAGTGCAAGTGAAGGACTAGTGGGGAGTTGAAGCTATTCAGATAGGGAAGATGCTGTGAGAGCCGGGGGTGACCTGATATTCAGCTGGGAATGACTACAACAGTAAATAAACACAAGACATATATATACTCTATTAGCCACAACACAACCAGGCTTATATTTAATATGCCACAAATTAATCCTGCATAAAAACACCTGCGTGTTTGTTATGCTAGCTCCTAGCTCCTCTGCTAGCTCCTAGCTCCATAGAACACGCCAATACAATTCAAACACCTGATCAACACACACAATCACTCAGCCCAAAAGACCGTTTACCTAACCCAAGGTTCATAAAGCTTATATATTTTTAAAAAGTTACGTACGTGACGCGCACATACGGTCAAGTTATCGAATGTTTAGCAGCCAAGGCTGCATACTCACGGTACCTGATATTCAGCTAGGAATGACTACAACAGTAAATAAACACAAGACATATATTTACTCTATTAGCCACAACACAACCAGGCTTATATTTAATATGCCACAAATTAATCCTGCATAATAACACCTGCGTGTTTGTTATGCTAGCTCCTAGCTCCTCTGCTAGCTCCTAGCTCCATAGAACACGCCAATACAATTCAAACACTTGATCAACACACACAATCACTCAGCCCAAAAGACCGTTCACCTAACCCAAGTTTCATAAAGCTTATATATTTTTAAAAAGTTACGTACGTGACGCGCACTTACGGTACGGTACGTGTTATGCTAGCTCCTAGCTCCTCTGCTAGCTCCTAGCTCCATAGAACACGCCAATACAATTCAAACACATGATCAACACACACAATCACTCAGCCCAAAAGACCGTTCACCTAACCCAAGGTTCATAAAGCTTATATATTTTAAAAAAGTTACGTACATACGCAAAAAAAGCCAAAGCTGCATACTCACAGTAGCACGTCTGCGTCTTTGTCATCCAAATCAAAGTAATCCTGGTAAGTGTCTGTGTTGTCCCAGTTCTCTACAGGCGTCTGTGTATCCAAATCAAAAGTCCTCCTGGTTAGAGTCTCTGTTATCCGAGTTCTTCCATCTTGACTGCATCTTTCGGGAATGTAAACAAAGAAGCGCCGGCTGTGTACTGTTGTGGCTGACTACGTTCGAAAAATACGTCCATTTCGCACCGACAACTTTCTTCTTTGCTTGCTCGGCTTCCTTCTCCATAATGCAATGAACATGATTGAAACAGATTCACGAACACAGATGTCCAGAATACTGTGGAATTATGAAATGAAAACAGAGCTTTTTCGTATCGGCTTCAATGTGGAAGGCATACCCGTGTTCGTCGGGCTACGTCACGCGCATACGTCATCCGCAGAGGCGTTTCGAACCGGAAGTTTAGCGGCAAATTTAAAATGTCACTTTATAAGTTAACCCGGCCGTATTGGCATGTGTTATAATGTTAAGATTTCATCATTGATATATAAACTATCAGACTGCGTGGTCGGTAGTAGTGGGTTTCAGTAGGCCTTTAAAGGTAAATTGAGCAAATTGGCAATTTCTGGCAATTTATTTAAGTGTGTATCAAACTGGTAGCCCTTCGCATTAATCAGTACCCAAGAAGTAGCTCTTGCTTTCAAAAAGGTTGGTGACCCCTGATATAGAACATGCTATACGTTTACCAAACAATCTGTCACTCCTAATCGCTAAATTCCATAAAATCTTATACGTCTAGTCTCTTACGTGGATGAGCTAAATAATATTATTTGATATTTTACGCTAATGTTTTCATAATTTCACACATAAGTCGCTCCTGAGTATAAGTCGCACCTCCGGCCAAACTATGAAAAAAACTGCGACTTATAGTCCGAAAAATACGGTAATCCTTTAAAAGTATTCTTCTACTAAGGTCAAAGTGCAAAGGTCCATAACCGGCACTGAAGAAAGTGTCCACAGGAGATTGGGAATCCCATAAGAATGTAGGTGTCAGGAGGAAGATTAAAGACATTAGCAACACCTGGTAGAAGGTCCACAGATAGGGACAGAGGATAGGGTTCGGAGGTCAGCCGACTTAAACTAATCATAGGAATAATGACAAGGAAAGATAGACAGGCCAGACTGTCCCGAATCAAGATTAGACCTACAAGGAGAGGGGGTCTATTAGAAATGGTATTTAAACACAAGTAGATATGTCCGATATAATCGGCCGATAAATGCTTTAAAATGTAATATCGGAAATTATCGGTATCAGTTTCAACCTCCTGATATTCCCGGGAGACTCCCGAATTTCAGTGCCCCTCCCAAAAATCTCGCGGGGCGACCATTCTCCCAATTTCCACCCGGACAACATTATTGGGGGCGTGCCTTAAAGGCACCGCCTTTAGCGTCCTCTACAACCTGTCGTCACGTCCGCTTTTCCTCCACACAAACAGCGTGCCGGCCCAGTCGCATAATAAACGCGGCTTTTACACACTTAAGTGAATGCAATTCATACTTGATCAACAGCCATACAGGTCACACTGAGGGTGGCCGCATAAACAACTTTAACACTGTTACAAATATGCGCCACACTGTGAACCCGCACCAAACAAGAATGACAAACACATTTTGGGAGAACATCCGCACCGTAACACAACATAAACACAACCGAACAAGTACCCAGAACCCCTTGCAGCACTAACTCTTCCGGGACGCTACAATATACACCCCCGCTACCACCAAACCCACCAAATAATGTGTTAATTCCACGACTGTATATATCTGTATCGGTAATTAAGAGTTGGACAATATCGGAATATCGGCAAAAAAGCCATTATCGGACATCTCTAAACGCGGCTTTTACACACTTAAGTGAATGCAATTCATACTTGATCAACAGCCATACTGGTCACACTGAGGGTGTCCGTATAAACAACTTTAACACTGTTACAAATATGCGCCACACTGTGAACCCGCACCAAACAAGAATGACAAACACATTTCGGGAGAACATCCGCACCGTAACACAACATAAACACAACCGAACAAATACCCAGAATCCCTTGCAGCACTAACTCTTCCGGGACGCTACAATATACACCCCCGCTACCACCAAACCCACCAAATAATGTGTTAATTCCACGACTGTATACATCTGTATCGGTAATTAAGAGTTGGACAATATCGGAATATCGGCAAAAAAGCCATTATCGGACATCTCTAAACACAAGTGTTCCAACAGGACAGCAGAATGAATAGATTTAGCACACTTCTTCTCCTAGAGCTGCAGTTCTAGTCCAAGGCGCGCTGAAACAAATAAAGCTTTTTGTTCGACGATTCCTCTTGGCGTCTACTTGGCTCAGCACCCATCGCACGAGCATCAAATATACAACAGTAGGAGCTGAACTTTCACATACTCTTAATATTGCTCGCCCAAAGTAGCAGCAGTTGCTAGCAGTGTTTCCCACACATTCATTTATTTGTGGCGGCCCGCCACGAAAGAATTACGTCCGCCACAAATAGATTTTTTTTTTTTTTTTTTTTGTCCTGTGCAGCTTCTCAGGCAAATCATATAGTTGATGTAGATGCCCATATAGGCTGTTCAGATTTACTTTACAAAAGAGAAGTGTAGGATACTTCTCTTGTTGCCTTATTTGTATTTGACCACTACTGTTTTCTGTTTATTTGTTACTGACTGTGGCAGGACACCTCTGCCTCTGTTTCACTTTATGTTGCTGGTAAATAATATGGTTGTAGTAGTAGGGTAAAGTTGAATTATTTAGTATGCACTAATTAAAGGGGCAGAGCTTTAAGAGACATTTTAGCTTTTATATTTTTATAATATATATTTTTTGTAAGAACCACAATTAATAAATATATTTCAGTGAATGACTTATTGTTCAAATCTGTATATAAATATGTACATAAAGTGTTGTAATTATATTGTAAAATGGATGGATGGATGGACGTTTAAAACAAAACTGTTATTATTAATTAGTAACTATACATTTTTTGAGCCTTTTTAGAGAAAATCATATCATTGAAGTAAATTATGCAAATTACTCGATGATGTCATGTGACCACGCCCGTAGCCACGCCCCCACTGCCACAGGTATCTTGGCAGTTTATGGCAAACACTGGGAAGCTAGATTTGCACCAAGAACCCTCAAGTTTCTGGACGGACGCTCTACCGTCTGAGCCAGGCATGTAATAATCAGTCATTGCATTGGCTTACCTTCCAAAGGTGCCAGCTCTATGACCTTGTGAGCCTCCCAGAAGGTCTCCGAGGGGCTGTTGTTGTACTCTTTGGTCTGAGCGTTGAGGTGGACCTTCATCATCTTCGCCGCGCTCTGCCTGTTGACAACTTTCAAAGCGAAGAGGATGGACGTCCCGGCCACGGGGGTTTTATCCAGCGTCAGAAGCGCGGCCAACCTCTCTGTGGAGAGCAGAGAGATGGTCTGGTGAGCTCGGAGGTTTTGAGCCGGTGGCGACTTCGGACTGACGGTTCTCACTTGTGCCTCTTCTTGGCGTGGAGTTCTCGGACACGGAGGAACGGTTTGACGACATGGAGGAACGGTTCGACGACATGGTTGACGTCAGGCCTGTTGTAGAAGACAAAGACGTGTTTACGACGTGACCAGCAGAAATCATTAAAAAACTAAACTCAGTTGACGGTAGAAAGTCGTTGTCGCAATTGTTGGATATGACTTTAAACCATAACCAAGCATGCATCAATATAGCTCTTGTCTCAAAGTAGGTGTACTGTCATGACCTGTCACATCACCCCCTGACTTATTTGGAGTTTTTTGCTGTTTTCCTGTGTGTAGTGCATGGGTGTCAAACTCTGGCCCGCGGGCCAAATTTGGCCAGCCGTGTAATTTCATTTGGCCCTTGAGGCAATATCAAATTAACATTAGAGCTGGCCCGCCGGTATTATACAGCGGCGGTGCCACTGTTACACCGCATTCACCGCTAATACTCATACTTGCCAACCCTCTCGATTTTCCCGGGAGACTCCCGAATTTCAGTGCCTCTGCCGAAAATCTCCCGGGGCAACCATTCTCCCGAATTTCTCCCGATTTCCACACGGACAACATTATTGGGGGCGTGCCTTAAAGGCACTCTCTTCAACGTCCTCTACAACCTGTCGTCACATACTGTATGCGGTTTTTCACACACACACAAGTGAATGCAAGGCATACTTGATCACCAGCCATACAGGTCACACTGAGGGTGACCATATAAACAACTTTAACACTGTTACAAATATGCGCCACACTGTGAAGCCACCCCAAACAAGAATGACAAACACATTTCGGGAGAACAGCCGCACCGTTAACACAACATAAACACAACAGAACAAATACCCAGAACCCCTTGCACCACTAACTCTTGCGGGACGCTACAATATACACCCCCGCTACCACCAAACCCCGCTCCCACCCACCAAGTTAATGTTGATATTTACCTCAGAAGGCTGCAAATAGAAAAGAGTCATTCAATTTTTTATTTAAATTTTATTTAATATACCATTGATGTTTTTTCGTTTGTTTTTTGAAAGTTGATTTTGCACCATTAAGTTATATAAGCGTTGCTTGTTCCATATTCAGTGTTAAAGCAAATCAGTGTAGCAAACTGAGCAATAATTAACGTTTTATTCATACACTCTCTTGCTACTTTATGTTGATTTAATTAAAAAAAACACACAAAAAAAAACCGATACTGATAATAAAAAAACGATACCGATAATTTACGATATTACATTTTAACGCATTTATCGGCCGATATTATCAGACAGCTCTAGTTTTTATCCTTCTTTGTAGGGACATTGTTGATTGTCATGTCATGTTCGGATGTACATTGTGGACGCACGCCGTCGTTGTTCCACAGTAAGTCTTTGCTGTCGTCCAGCATTCTGTTTTTGTTGACTTTGTAGCCAGTTCAGTTTTAGTTTCGTTCTACTAAGCTTCAATGCCTTTCTTTGTTTATTTTAGATTAGATCTAGATTTAGTTATTGGTCCCCGTTGGGGAAATTCATTTTCACTGCCGTACATTTAAAGTTAAAGTACCAATGATTGTTACAACACACACGAGGTGTGGTGAAATTTGTCCTCTGCATTTGACCCATCACCCCCTGGGAGGTGAGGGGAGCAGTGGGCAGCAGCAGTGCCGTGCCCGGGACTCATTTTTGGTGATTTAACCCCCAATTCCAACCCTTCATGCTGAGTGCCAAGCAGGGAGGTAATGGGTCCCATTTTTATAGTATTTGGTATGACTCGGCCGGGGTTTGAACTCACAACCTACCGATCTCAGGGCGGACACTCTAACCACTAGGCCACTGAGTAGGTAAACAATAGACATTACATGTCACGAACAAAAAGACATCATACATGACCAACACATTTACAGGCTTGTCAGACAGGTCGGCCGGGCTTATTGTTGGTTTAAGCATTAGACACCTTTTTACCTGCACGCTGCCTCCCGCTGTTTCCGACATCTACAAAGCAATTAGCTACCGGCTGCCACCTACTGATATGGAAGAGTATTACACGGTTACTCTGCCGAGCTCTAGACAGCTCCGACACTCAACAACAACACATCATTTGCAGACTATAATTACTGGTTTGCAAAAAATATTTTTAACCCAAATAGGTGAAATTAGATCATCTCCCACGGCACACCAGACTGTATCTCACGACACAGTGGTTGAAAAACACCGGTTTAAAGCCATATCTCATACTTTTGACGTGTTTGTAGTCTCCGGTGACGTTCTGCATCCTGGGTAAGCCCACCGCTTTAGTGCAGATTAGAGGTCCCACTCTGTCCTTGTCCACGCTGCGGCTCACGACGCGACCCTTGCTCACCACCAACGTGTGGACGTCGGCGTTCACCTCAGCGTACACAAAGGGAATGTCGTAGAAGAGGTCGACGCGTCGCTCCTTGATGGCCTTGGCGGGAGCGGGACCGCAACAGAACACTCCTGATAAGAAGCAATATTTTAGAGAGATGTTCTGTTGGGAATAAAAGACGCAAAGAGACGAGACAGACCTCCGCTTCTCTTCTGGGGGGTTGGATCCAAAATCTGCCAGCCGTCCAAGTCACCTTCCAAATCTTTTCGGGTCATCCAACACTCCACCCACACGTGGAAGTTCCTGTTTTAGGATGTCAATAAATAACAAGTGATGAAACAACTGTTTTCTGCTTTTAGGTACAAATTACCTTATATTTTCCCCAGAAAATGTTATCAGAGTTGTTTAAACAGTTGATTACAGGGGTTAGAATAAAGGAATTATTTGGGCTTTAAAGAGGTTGTGTTTTTTTAAGTCTAATACAGGGGTGTCAAACTCATTTTAGATCGGGGGCCACATGGAGAAAAATCTGGTAAAATCACGGCACGATAACTTAAAAACAAAGACAACTTTGTATTGTTTTCACATTCTGAAATTGTACAAATCATAATGTTGTTGTCGTTTGTCTAACACTTGCATGTTGCGGTTAGTAGCATTCTATCTTTATTTGTCGTTATTTATATTTTCTGAATAAATGATGTGATAATGTTCATCGGTCAACTCATTGGTGTTCATTTTCAATCCATCAAGATAAAACAAATTATATCAAAATCAAATTACAGGATGTTATTTATGTAGTTTGATCATTTTCCTCATGTGGTTTATTTTGTATATACACTATATTGCCAAAAGTATTTGGCCACCTGCCTTGACTCACATATGAACTTGAAGTGAAGTGAATTATATTTGTATAGCGCTTTTCTCTAGTGACTCAAAGTGCTTTACATAGTGAAACCCAATATCTAAGTTACATTTAAACCAGTGTGGGTGACACTGGGAGCAGGTGGGTAAAGTGTCTTGCCCAAGGACACAACAGCTGTGACTAGGATGGCGGAAGCGGGGATCGAACCTGGAACCCTCAAGTTGCTGGCACGGCCACTCTACCAACCGAGCTATACCGCCATATAAGTGCCATCCCATTCCTAACCCATAGGGTTCAATATGAAGTCGGTCCACCTTTTGCAGCTATTACGGCTTCAACTCTTCTGGGAAGGCTGTCCACAAGGTTGCGGAGTGTGTTTATAGGAATTTTTGACCATTCTTCCAAAAGCGCATTGGTGAGGTCACACACTGATGTTGGTCGAGAAGGCCTGGCTCTCAGTCTCTGTTCTAGTTCATCCCAAAGGTGTTCTATCGGGTTCATGTCAGGACTCTGTGCAGGCCAGTCAAGTTCATCCACACCAGACTCTGTCATCCATGTCTTTATGGACCTTGCTTTGTGCACTGGTGCACAGTCATGTTGGAAGAGGAAGG